>NW_026610831.1:95000-161134 GCF_029499605.1 Hyla sarda | reverse complement strand
CATTTTTCTACCATTGTGGCTCCTATCGTGGCTTTAACCAAAAAAAATGCTGATCCCAAGTCCTGGCCTCCTCAAGCAGAAGACTCCTTTAAACGACTCAAGTCTGCCTTTTCTTCGGCTCCCGTGCTCTCCAGACCTGACCCTTCCAAACCCTTCCTATTGGAGGTTGATGCCTCCTCAGTGGGAGCTGGAGCTGTTCTTCTACAAAAAAATTCTTCCGGGCATGCTGTCACTTGTGGTTTTTTCTCTAGGACCTTCTCTCCAGCGGAGAGGAACTACTCCATCGGGGATCGAGAGCTTCTAGCCATTAAATTAGCACTTGAGGAATGGAGGCATCTGCTGGAGGGATCAAGATTTCCTGTTATTATCTACACCGACCACAAGAACCTCTCCTACCTCCAGTCTGCCCAACGGCTGAATCCTCGCCAGGCCCGGTGGTCTCTGTTCTTTGCCCGATTTAATTTTGAGATTCACTTTCGTCCTGCCGATAAGAACATTAGGGCCGATGCTCTCTCTCGTTCCTCGGATGCCTCAGAAGTTGATCTCCCTCTGCAACACATCATTCCACCTGACTGCCTGATCTCCACTTCTCCTGCCTCCATCAGGCAGACTCCTCCAGGAAAGACCTTTGTTTCTCCACGCCAACGCCTCGGAATCCTCAAATGGGGTCACTCCTCCCATCTCGCAGGTCATGCGGGCATCAAGAAATCTGTGCAACTCATCTCCCGCTTCTATTGGTGGCCGACTCTGGAGACGGATGTTGGGGACTTTGTGCGAGCCTGCACTATCTGTGCCCGGGATAAGACTCCTCGCCAGAAGCCCGCTGGTTTTCTTCATCCTCTGCCTGTCCCCGAACAGCCTTGGTCTCTGATTGGTATGGATTTTATTACTGATTTACCCCCTTCCCGTGGCAACACCGTTATTTGGGTGGTCGTTGATCGATTCTCCAAAATGGCACATTTCATCCCTCTTCCTGGTCTTCCTTCTGCGCCTCAGTTGGCTAAACAATTTTTTGTACACATTTTTCGTCTTCACGGGTTGCCTACGCAGATTGTCTCGGATAGAGGGGTCCAATTCGTGTCTAAATTCTGGAGGGCTCTCTGTAAACAACTCAAGATTAAATTAAATTTTTCCTCTGCATATCATCCCCAGTCCAATGGACAAGTAGAAAGAATTAACCAGATCCTGGGTGATTATTTGCGACATTTTGTTTCCTCCCGCCAGGATGACTGGGCAGATCTCCTTCCATGGGCCGAATTCTCGTATAACTTCAGGGTCTCTGAATCTTCCTCCAAATCCCCATTTTTCGTGGTGTACGGCCGTCACCCTCTTCCCCCCCTCCCTACCCCCTTGCCCTCTGGTCTGCCCGCTGTGGATGAAATTTCTCGTGACCTTTCCATTATATGGAGAGAGACCCAAAATTCTCTCTTACAGGCTTCTTCACGCATGAAGAGGTTCGCGGATAAGAAAAGAAGAGCTCCCCCCGTTTTTTCCCCTGGAGACAAGGTATGGCTCTCCGCTAAATATGTCCGCTTCCGTGTCCCTAGCTACAAGTTGGGACCACGCTATCTTGGTCCTTTCAAAATTTTGTGTCAAATTAATCCTGTCTCTTATAAACTTCTTCTTCCTCCTTCTCTTCGCATCCCTAATGCCTTTCACGTCTCTCTTCTCAAACCACTCATCCTCAACCGTTTTTCTCCCAAATCTGTTCCTCCCACTCCTGTTTCCGGCTCCTCGGACGTCTTCTCGGTCAAGGAAATTTTGGCTGCCAAAAAGGTCAGAGGGAAAAATTTTTTTTTAGTAGACTGGGAGGGTTGTGGTCCTGAAGAGAGATCCTGGGAACCTGAGGACAACATCCTTGACAAAAGTCTGCTCCTCAGGTTCTCAGGCTCCAAGAAGAGGGGGAGACCCAAGGGGGGGGGTACTGTTACGCCGAGCGCTCCGGGTCCCCGCTCCTCCCCGGAGCGCTCGCTTCACTCCCTCCGCTGCAGCGCTCCGGTCACGTCCTCTGACCCGGGGCGCTGCGATCCCGCTGCCAGCCGGGATGCGATTCGCGATGCGGGTAGCGCCCGCTCGCGATGCGCACCCCGGCTCCCCTACCTGACTCGCTCCCCGTCTGTTCTGTCCCGGCGCGCGCGGCCCCGCTCCCTAGGGCGCGCGCGCGCCGGGTCTCTGCGATTTAAAGGGCCACTGCGCCGCTGATTGGCGCAGTGGTTCCAATTAGGGTTTTCACCTGTGCACTTCCCTATATTACCTCACTTCCCTTGCACTCCCTTGCCGGATCTTGTTGCCTTAGTGCCAGTGAAAGCGTTCCTTGTGTGTTCCTTGCCTGTGTTTCCAGACCTTCTGCCGTTGCCCCTGACTACGATCCTTGCTGCCTGCCCCGACCTTCTGCTACGTCCGACCTTGCTTCTGCCTACTCCCTTGTACCGCGCCTATCTTCAGCAGCCAGAGAGGTGAGCAGTTGCTAGTGGATACGACCTGGTCACTACCGCCGCAGCAAGACCATCCCGCTTTGCGGCGGGCTCTGGTGAAAACCAGTAGTGGCTTAGAACCGGTCCACTAGCACGGTCCACGCCAATCCCTCTCTGGCACAGAGGGTCCACTACCTGCCAGCCGGCATCGTGACATATATAATGTACCAGGATAGGATATATATATATATATAATGTACCAGGATAGGATATATATATATAATGTACCAGGATAGGATATATATATATATATATATATATATATATATATAATGTACCAGGATAGGATATATATATATATATAATGTACCAGGATAGGATATATATATAATGTACCAGGATAGGATATATATATATATATATATATATATATATATATATATATATATATATAATGTACCAGGATAGGATATATATATATATAATGTACCAGGATAGGATATATATATAATGTACCAGGATAGGATATATATATATATATATATAATGTACCAGGATAGTATATATATATATATAATGTACCAGGATAGGATATATATATCTATAATGTACCAGGATAGGATATATATATAATGTACCAGGATAGGATATATATATATAATGTACCAGGATAGGATATATATATAATGTACCAGGATAGGATATATATATATATAATGTACCAGGATAGGATATATATATAATGTACCAGGATAGGATATATATATAATGTACCAGGATAGGATATATATATATAATGTACCAGGATAGGATATATATATATATAATGTACCAGGATAGGATATATATATATAATGTACCAGGATAGGATATATATATCTATAATGTACCAGGATAGGATATATATATATAATGTACCAGGATAGGATATATATATATATAATGTACCAGGATAGGATATATATATATAATGTACCAGGATAGGATATATATATATATATAATGTACCAGGATAGGATATATATATATATAATGTACCAGGATAGGATATATATATATATATATATAATGTACCAGGATTGGATATATATATATATATATAATGTACCAGGATAGGATATATATATATATATATATATATATAATGTACCAGGATAGGATATATATATAATGTACCAGGATAGGATATATATATAATGTACCAGGATAGGATATATATATATATATAATGTACCAGGATAGGATATATATATATATATAATGTACCAGGATAGGATATATATATAATGTACCAGGATAGGATATATATATATATATATAATGTACCAGGATAGGATATATATATATATATATATATAATGTACCAGGATAGGATATATATATAATGTACCAGCATAGGATATATATATAATGTACCAGGATAGGATATATATATAATGTACCAGGATAGGATATATATATAATGTACCAGGATAGGATATATATATATATAATGTACCAGAATAGGATATATATAATGTACCAGGATAGGATATATACATATATATAATGTACCAGGATAGGATATATATATATATAATGTACCAGGATAGGATATATATATATAATGTACCAGGATAGGATATATATATATATAATGTACCAGGATAGGATATATATATATATAATGTACCAGGATAGGATATATATATATAATGTACCAGGATAGGATATATATATATATAATGTACCAGGATAGGATATATATATATATATAATGTACCAGGATAGGATATATAAATAATGTACCGGGATAGGATATATATATATAATGTACCAGGATAGGATATATATATAATGTACCAGGATAGGATATATATATATAATGTACCAGGATAGGATATATATATATAATGTACCAGGATAGGATATATATATAATGTACCAGGATAGGATATATATATAATGTACCAGGATAGGATATATATATATATATATATATAATGTACCAGGATAGGATATATATATAATGTACCAGGATAGGATATATATATAATGTACCAGGATAGGATATATATATATATATATATAATGTACCAGGATAGGATATATATATAATGTACCAGGATAGGATATATATATATATATATATATAATGTACCAGGATAGGATATATATATATAATGTACCAGGATAGGATATAAATATATAATGTACCAGGATAGGATATATATATAATGTACCAGGATAGGATATATATATATATATATATAATGTACCAGGATAGGATATATATATATAATGTACCAGGATAGGATATATATATAATGTACCAGGATAGGATATATATATATAATGTACCAGGATAGGATATATATATAATGTACCAGGATAGGATATATATATATATATATATATATATATATATATATATATATATATATATATAATGTACCAGGATAGGATATATATATATATATATATAATGTACCAGGATAGGATATATATATATATATATATATATATGTACCAGGATAGGATATATATATAATGTACCAGGATAGGATATATATATATATATATAATGTACCAGGATAGGATATATATATAATGTACCAGGATAGGATATATATATATAATGTACCAGGATAGGATATATATATAATGTACCAGGATAGGATATATATATATAATGTACCAGGATAGGATATATATATAATGTACCAGGATAGGATATATATATATAATGTACCAGGATAGGATATATATATATATAATGTACCAGGATAGGATATATATATAATGTACCAGGATAGGATATATATATATATAATGTACCAGGATAGGATATATATATATATATATATATATATATATATATATATATAATGTACCAGGATAGGATATATATATATATAATGTACCAGGATAGGATATATATATAATGTACCAGGATAGGATATATATATATATAATGTACCAGGATAGGATATATATATATATATATATATATATATATATATATATATATATATATAATGTACCAGGATAGGATATATATATATATAATGTACCAGGATAGGATATATATATATAATGTACCAGGATAGGATATATATATAATGTACCAGGATAGGATATATATATATAATGTACCAGGATAGGATATATATATATATATATAATGTACCAGGATAGGATATATATATATATATAATGTACCAGGATAGGATATATATATATATAATGTACCAGGATAGGATATATATATAATGTACCAGGATAGGATATATATATATAATGTACCAGGATAGGATATATATATATATAATGTACCAGGATAGGATATATATATAATGTACCAGGATAGGATATATATATATATAATGTACCAGGATAGGATATATATATATATAATGTACCAGGATAGGATATATATATAATGTACCAGGATAGGATATATATATATATAATGTACCAGGATAGGATATATATATATAATGTACCAGGATAGGATATATATATATATATATATAATGTACCAGGATAGGATATATATATATAATGTACCAGGATAGGATATATATATATATATATAATGTACCAGGATAGGATATATATATATATAATGTACCAGGATAGGATATATATATATAATGTACCAGGATAGGATATATATATAATGTACCAGGATAGGATATATATATATATATAATGTACCAGGATAGGATATATATATATATATATATATATATAATGTACCAGGATAGGATATATATATAATGTACCAGGATAGGATATATATTTAATGTACCAGGATAGGATATATATATATATATATATATAATGTACCAGGATAGGATATATATATAATGTACCAGGATAGGTTATATATATATATATATATATATATATATATATAATGTACCAGGATAGGATATATATATATAATGTACCAGGATAGGATATATATATAATGTACCAGGATAGGATATATATATATAATGTACCAGGATAGGATATATATATATATATATAATGTACCAGGATAGGATATATATATATATATATATAATGTACCAGGATAGGATATATATATATATATATAATGTACCAGGATAGGATATATATATATATATAATGTACCAGGATAGGATATATATATAATGTACCAGGATAGGATATATATATAATGTACCAGGATAGGATATATATATATAATGTACCAGGATAGGATATATATATAATGTACCAGGATAGGATATATATATAATGTACCAGGATAGGATATATATATATATATAATGTACCAGGATAGGATATATATATAATGTACCAGGATAGGATATATATATATAATGTACCAGGATAGGATATATATATATATAATGTACCAGCATAGGATATATATATATATAATGTACCAGGATAGGATATATATATATATAATGTACCAGGATATGATATATATATATATATATATATATAATGTACCAGGATAGGATATATATATAATGTACCAGGATAGGATATATATATATATAATGTACCAGGATAGGATATATATATAATGTACCAGGATAGGATATATATATAATGTACCAGGATAGGATATATATATAATGTACCAGGATAGGATATATATAATGTACCAGGATAGGATATATATATAATGTACCAGGATAGGATATATATATATAATGTACCAGGATAGGATATATATATATAATGTACCAGGATAGGATATATATATATAATGTACCAGGATAGGATATATATATATATAATGTACCAGGATAGGATATATATATAATGTACCAGGATAGGATATATATATAATGTACCAGGATAGGATATATATATAATGTACCAGGATAGGATATATATATATATATAATGTACCAGGATAGGATATATATATAATGTACCAGGATAGGATATATATATAATGTACCAGGATAGGATATATATATATATATATATATATATATAATGTACCAGGATAGGATATATATATATAATGTACCAGGATAGGATATAAATATATAATGTACCAGGATAGGATATATATATATAATGTACCAGGATAGGATATATATATATAATGTACCAGGATAGGATATATATATATAATGTACCAGGATAGGATATATATATATATAATGTACCAGGATAGGATATATATATAATGTACCAGGATAGGATATATATATAATGTACCAGGATAGGATATATATATAATGTACCAGGATAGGATATATATATATATAATGTACCAGGATAGGATATATATATAATGTACCAGGATAGGATATATATATAATGTACCAGGATAGGATATATATATATATATATATATATATAATGTACCAGGATAGGATATATATATATAATGTACCAGGATAGGATATAAATATATAATGTACCAGGATAGGATATATATATATAATGTACCAGGATAGGATATATATATATATATAATGTACCAGGATAGGATATATATATATAATGTACCAGGATAGGATATATATATATAATGTACCAGGATACCCGTACCGTACTTACCCGTACCGCACCGCCGGAAACAGCTTCCGGTCAGCTGACCTCTCATCACGTGAAGAACCCGCGGCGTACTGTGCTAGGGGCACCGCGGGTTCTTATAGTGATTAACCCCGCCCCCTCTCACAAATACAGGCTAACTGCGTTAGCCTTCACACATATATAATGTACCAGGATAGGATATATATATAATGTACCAGGATAGGATATATATATAATGTACCAGGATAGGATATATATATATATATATAATGTACCATGATAGGATATATATATATATATAATGTACCAGGATAGGATATATATATAATGTACCAGGATAGGATATATATATATATAATGTACCAGGATAGGATATATATATATATAATGTACCAGGATAGGATATATATATATATAATGTACCAGGATAGGATATATATATATATATAATGTACCAGGATAGGATATATATATAATGTACCAGGATAGGATATATATATATAATGTACCAGGATATGATATATATATATATATATATAATGTACCAGGATAGGATATATATATATATAATGTACCAGGATAGGATATATATATATATAATGTACCAGGATAGGATATATATATATATAATGTACCAGGATAGGATATATATATATAATGTACCAGGATAGGATATATATATATATATAATGTACCAGGATAGGATATATATATATATATAATGTACCAGGATAGGATATATATATATATATATATATATATATATATATATATATATATATATATAATGTACTAGGATAGGATATATATATATAATGTACCAGGATAGGATATATATATATAATGTACCAGGATAGGATATATATATATAATGTACCAGGATAGGATATATATATATATAATGTACCAGGATAGGATATATATATATATATATAATGTACCAGGATAGGATATATATATATAATGTACCAGGATAGGATATATATATATATATATATATATATAATGTACCAGGATAGGATATATATAATGTACCAGGATAGGATATATATATATATATATATAATGTACCAGGATAGGATATATATATAATGTACCAGGATAGGATATATATATGTATATAATGTACCAGGATAGGATATATATATATATATATATAATGTACCAGGATAGGATATATATAATGTACCAGGATAGGATATATATATATATATATAATGTACCAGGATAGGATATATATATAATGTACCAGGATAGGATATATATATGTATATAATGTACCAGGATAGGATATATATATAATGTACCAGGATAGGATATATATATATATATATATATATATATAATGTACCAGGATAGGATATATATATAATGTACCAGGATAGGATATATATATATAATGTACCAGGATAGGATATATAAATATAATGTACCAGGATAGGATATATATAATGTACCAGGATAGGATATATATATATATATATATATATATATAATGTACCAGGATAGGATATATATATATATATAATGTACCAGGATAGGATATATATATATAATGTACCAGGATAGGATATATATATATAATGTACCAGGATAGGATATATATATATATATAATGTACCAGGATAGGATATATATATATATAATGTACCAGGATAGGATATATATATATATAATGTACCAGGATAGGATATATAAATATAATGTACCAGGATAGGATATATATATATATAATGTACTAGGATAGGATATATATATAAATATAATGTACCAGGATAGGATATATATATAATGTACCAGGATAGGATATATATATATAATGTACCAGGATAGGATATATATATATATATAATGTACAAGGATAGGATATATATATATATATAATGTACCAGGATAGGATATATATATATATAATGTACCAGGATAGGATATATATATAATGTACCAGGATAGGATATATATATAATGTACTGATCTATGATATATCTCTATACTGGACTGATATATGATATAATGTACTGATCTATGATATATCTCTATACTGGACTGATATATGATATAATGTACTGATCTATGATATATCCCTATACTGGACTGATATATAATATAATGTACTGATCTATGATATATCTCTATACTGGACTGATATATAATATAATGTACTGATCTATGATATATCCCTATACTGGACTGATATATAATATAATGTACTGATCTATGATATATCTCTATACTGGACTGATATATAATATAATGTACTGATCTATGATATATCTCTATACTGGACTGATATATAATATAATGTACTGATCTATGATATATCTCTATACTGGACTGATATATGATATAATGTACTGATCTATGATATATCCCTATACTGGACTGATATATAATATAATGTACTGATCTATGATATATCTCTATACTGGACTGATATATGATATAATGTACTGATCTATGATATATCCCTATACTGGACTGATATATAATATAATGTACTGATCTATGATATATCTCTATACTGGACTGATATATGATATAATGTACTGATCTATGATATATCCCTATACTGGACTGATATATAATATAATGTACTGATCTATGATATATCTCTATACTGGACTGATATATGATATAATGTACTGATCTATGATATATCTCTATACTGGACTGATATATGATATAATGTACTGATCTATGATATATCTCTATACTGGACTGATATATGATATAATGTACTGATCTATGATATATCTCTATACTGGACTGATATATGATATAATGTACTGATCTATGATATATCTCTATACTGGACTGATATATAATATAATGTACTGATCTATGATATATCTCTATACTGGACTGATATATAATATAATGTACTGATCTATTATATATCTCTATACTGGACTGATATATAATATAATGTACTGATCTATGATATATCTCTATACTGGACTGATATATGATATAATGTACTGATCTATGATATATCCCTATACTGGACTGATATATAATATAATGTACTGATCTATGATATATCTCTATACTGGACTGATATATGATATAATGTACTGATCTATGATATATCTCTATACTGGACTGATATATGATATAATGTACTGATCTATGATATATCTCTATACTGGACTGATATATGATATAATGTACTGATCTATGATATATCTCTATACTGGACTGATATATGATATAATGTACTGATCTATGATATATCTCTATACTGGACTGATATATGATATACCCCTATATAATGTAGAGGTTTATAACATCCCTCTGTATTGTGTTCAGCTCTAAAGCAATTTTATAGCATTATTGTGGGCAATCTGTGTCCAGGGTAATATGTCTGACCATGTGTCTGGGTCCGATACATATGGTCCGATACATGGGGTCCGATACATGGGGTCCGATACATGGGGTCTGATACATGGGGTCTGATACATGGGGTCTGATACATGGGGTCTGATACATGGGGTCTGATACATGGGGTCCGATACATGGGGTCCGATACATGGGGTCCGATACATGGGGGTCCGATACATGGGGTCTGATACATGGGGTCCGATACATATGGTCCGATACATGGGGTCCGATACATGGGGTCAGATACATGGGGTCAGATACATGGGGTCCGATACATGGGGTCCGATACATGGGGTCTGATACATGGGGTCCGATACATGGGGTCCGATACATGGGGTCTGATACATGGGGTCCGATACATATGGTCAGATACAAATGGTTAGATACATGGGGTCTGATACATGGGGTCTGATACATGGCAGGGATGTTGAAATCCTATCGCCCGACGCCCGGGACAAGTAGTTTTGGGCGCCGGGCAGGTGAATATTGAATTTTTATAGATTTAGCCCTGTATCGGGCAGGGACAGACAGATTTCTCCCTTATTTTTCTTTAATGCCGGTGTGAAGCGCAGGAGCCGATGCAAGTTGACACCGGTCACGGTGCGGCGGGTCGGGGGGGGGTCGGTGGCGGTGATAGGTCTCAGGACCCCCGGACAGGTAGGGGGAGAGAAGCGGGTGGCGGCAGGGGTCTATGGCACCGCAAAAGCCGCTGCAGTGCATTGATTTAAAATCAATGATCTGTAGGTGTCGCGGGGGGATAAATAGCCGATAACTTATACCGGAATATCGGTATAAGTTATCGGCTATCGTCCCTAACCTCCACCGATTATCGGTATCGGCCCTAAGAAAACGATATCGGTTGATCCCTAGTATGTGTGTATGTAATGTATGATATAGCGGGCAGCGGCTGGTGTATATATGATGTGTGCATATGTATGGTGTATGTGTCATGTCTATATATGATGTGTGTATTAGGGATCGACCGATTATCGGCCAATAATCACGATTTTGGGCATTATCGGTATCGGCAATTACCTTGCCGATAAGCCGATAATGCACCGCCCCCAACGCACCGCGAACGCCCCCCCCCCCCCCCCGACCCGCCGGGGGGGGGGGCGTCACTGCGCATGGGCGTCACTGCGCAGCGGCGTCTATGCTGCGTTACTAGGCCGGAGCCTGCCCGGAGTGGAGAAGATGACCCCCGGAGAAGAAGGACAGCCCGGACCGGTGCACCCTCCACCTGGAATGCAGCCGGACACTACAGGAAGGATGGATGGCCCGGACCACCCTGACAGGTAGGGGGAGAGAAGCGGGTGGTGGCGGCGGCCTATGGCCCCGCAAAAGCCACTGCAGATCATTGATTTAAAGTGCCCGCTTTAAATCAATGATCTGCAGCGGTGTCGAGGGGGGATAAATAGCCGATAACTTATACCGGAATATCGGTATAAGTTATCGGCTATCGGCCCTAACCTCCACCGATTATCGGTATCGGCCCTAAAAAAACGATATCGGTCGATCCCTAGTGTGTATGTGTGATGTGTGTATGTAATGTATGATGTGGTGGGGGGCAGGTGTATTTATGATGTATGTATGTAATGTAATGTGTATGTATGATATGTGTATGTATGATATGTGTATGTATGATGTGTATGTATGATATGTGTATGTATGATATGTATATGTGTATGTATTTGTGTATGTATGATATGTGTATGTATGATATGTGTATGTATGATGTGTATGTATGATATGTGTATGTATGATGTGTATGTATGATATGTGTATGTATGATGTGTGTATGTATGATGTGTATGTATGATATGTGTATGATATGTGTATGTATGATGTGTATGTATATGTGTATGTATGATGTGTATGTATGATATGTGTATGTATGATATGTGTATGTATGATATGTGTATGATGTGTATGTATGATATGTGTATGTATGATATGTGTATGTATGATATGTGTATGTATGATATGTGTATGATGTGTATGTATGATATGTGTATGTATGATATGTGTATGTATATGTGTATGTATGATATGTGTATGTATGATATGTATATGTGTATGTATGATATGTGTATGTATGATGTGTATGTATGATATGTGTATGATATGTGTATGTATGATATGTGTATGTATGATATGTGTATGTATGATGTGTATGTATGATATGTGTATGTATGATGTGTATGTATGATGTGTATGTATGATGTGTATGTATGATATGTGTATGTATGATATGTGTATGTATGATGTGTATGTATGATATGTGTATGTATGATATGTGTATGATGTGTATGTATGATATGTGTATGTATGATATGTGTATGTATGATATGTGTATGTATGATATGTGTATGTATGATGTGTATGATATGTGTATGTATGATATATGTATGTATGATATGTGTATGTATGATATGTGTATGTATGATATGTGTATGTATGATATGTGTATGTATGATGTGTATGATATGTGTATGTATGATATATGTATGTATGATATGTGTATGTATGATATGTGTATGTATGATATGTGTATGA
The DNA here is from genome assembly GCF_029499605.1 of Hyla sarda. Classification (NCBI taxonomy): domain Eukaryota; kingdom Metazoa; phylum Chordata; class Amphibia; order Anura; family Hylidae; genus Hyla; species Hyla sarda. The sequence continues at coordinate 147,263 of NW_026610831.1, read as the reverse complement.
TATGATATGTGTATGTATGATATGTGTATGTATGATATGTGTATGTATGATGTGTATGATATGTGTATGTATGATATGTGTATGTATGATATGTGTATGTATGATATGTGTATGTATGATGTGTATGATATGTGTATGTATGATATATGTATGTATGATATGTGTATGCATGATATGTGTATGTATGATATGTGTATGTATGATATGTGTATGTATGATATATGTATGTATGATATGTGTATGTATGATATGTGTATGTATGATGTGTATGTATGATATGTATGTATGATGTGTGTATGTATGTTATGTGTATGTATGATATGTGTATGTATGATATGTGTATGTATGATGTGTATGATATGTGTATGTATGATATATGTATGTATGATATGTGTATGATATGTGTATGTATGATATGTGTATGATATGTGTATGTATGATATGTGTATGTATGATATGTGTATATGTATGATATGTGTATGTATGATATGTGTATGTATGATATGTGTATGTATGATATGTGTATGTATGATTTGTATGTATGATATGTATGTATGATATGTATGTATGATTTGTATGTATGATATGTATGTATGATATGTATGTATGATATGTGTGTGTATGTATATGTGTATGTGTGATATGTGTATGTATGATATGTGTATGTATGATGTGTATGTATGATATGTTTTCACTGAAGAACACCCTTTATATTAAAATTTAACTTTTATTCTCTACTATTAAAATTATTCAAAGAAAAAAGCCCCGTGCATATATAATCAATTATGATACTCAAGATAAAAGTAACATATCTCCATCAAGTGTACAAGAAGCGTGTGGAGCCCCCAGTCCAACATGAATAAAACAATGGACTGGTAGGCTCCGGAGCCTCGGCGGGACGTCTGCGCAGATGCAAGGCGAGTACTAAGATGGTAGGAAAACACCGCCTTCTATTCCATTTTGGCGCCATCCAGCTGTATTTAAACCAGTGATTGTGAGTCAGACCGAGCCTCCATCTGATCATCATAGACGCGGGGTCTCGTGAGTGCTCCATTGTGGGAGCGTCTGTTTATCTTTAATTGCACTGAGCACATCTAATATATGTTTTGGGTATTGTCCCAGATGATGCTTAAGTTTCAATCCGTCATTTTGCATTAATATACTGTATTTGTCCGGTGTCTCTCCTGAGGATCCCCGATAATAGCAGGGTGAAACGCGTTGAGAGTTGTTTTTTCTTCAAATAGCAATTATTATTTGTGTGTGCATTTGAAATTTTCTTGGTGTGTAGCCGGAAATTGTGTGTTGGGATCCTACCAGTCCATTGTTTTATTCATGTTTGACTGGGGGCTCCACACGCTTCTTGTACACTTGATGGAGATATGTTACTTTTATCTTGAGTATCATAATTGATTATATATGCACGGGGCTTTTTTCTTTGAATAATTTTAATAGTAGAGAATAAAAGTTAAATTTTAATATAAAGGGTGTTCTTCAGTGAAAATATTATTTTGCACTTCTTTAAGTTACTATTATATATATTATATTTTTCTTTCTGTGATTTCTGTATGTATGATATGTGTATGATATGTGTATGTATGATATGTGTATGTATGATATGTATGATATGTATGTATGATATGTGTATGTATGATATGTGTATGTATGATATGTGTATGTGTTACGCCGAGCGCTCCGGGTCCCCGCTCCTCCCCGGCGCGCTCGCTTCTCTCTCGCTACCGCAGCGCTCCGGGCAGCTCCACTGACCCGGTGCGCTGCGATACCGTCTCCAGCCGGGATGCGATTCGCGATGCGGGTAGCGCCCGCTCGCGATGCGCATCCCGGCTCCCGTACCTGACTCGCTCTCCGTCTGTCCTGTCCCGGCGCGCGCGGCCCCGCTCCCTAGGGCGCGCGCGCGCCGGGTCTCTGCGATTTAAAGGGCCACTGCGCCGCTGATTGGCGCAGTGGTTCCAATTAGTGTGTTCACCTGTGCACTCCCTATTTATACCTCACTTCCCCTTCACTCCCTCGCCGGATCTTGTTGCCATTGTGCCAGTGAAAGCGTTTCCTTGTGTGTTCCTAGCCTGTGTTCCAGACCTCCTGCCGTTGCCCCCGACTACGATCCTTGCTGCCTGCCCCGACCTTCTGCTACGTCCGACCTTGCTTCTGTCTACTCCCTTGTACCGCGCCTATCTTCAGCAGTCAGAGAGGTGAGCCGTTGCTAGTGGATACGACCTGGTCACTACCGCCGCAGCAAGACCATCCCGCTTTGCGGCGGGCTCTGGTGAAAACCAGTAGTGACTTAGAACCGATCCACTAGCACGGTCCACGCCAATCCCTCTCTGGCACAGAGGATCCACTACCTGCCAGCCGGCATCGTGACAGTAGATCCGGCCATGGATCCCGCTGAAGTTCCTCTGCCAGTTGTCGCTGACCTCACCACGGTGGTCGCCCAGCAGTCACAACAGATAGCGCAACAAGGCCACCAGCTGTCTCAACTGACCGTGATGCTACAGCAGCTACTACCACAGCTTCAGCAATCATCTCCTCCGCCAGCTCCTGCACCTCCTCCGCAGCGAGTGGCCGCTTCTGGTCTACGACTATCCTTGCCGGATAAATTTGATGGGGACTCTAAATTCTGCCGTGGCTTTCTTTCCCAATGTTCCCTGCATCTGGAGATGATGTCGGACCAGTTTCCTACTGAAAGGTCTAAGGTGGCTTTCGTAGTCAGCCTTTTGTCTGGAAAAGCTCTGTCATGGGCCACACCGCTCTGGGACCGCAATGACCCCGTCACTGCCTCTATACACTCCTTCTTCTCGGAAATTCGAAGTGTCTTTGAGGAACCTGCCCGAGCCTCTTCTGCTGAGACTGCCCTGTTGAACCTGGTCCAGGGTAATTCTTCCGTTGGCGAGTACGCCGTACAATTCCGTACTCTTGCTTCAGAATTATCCTGGAATAATGAGGCCCTCTGCGCGACCTTTAAAAAAGGCCTATCCAGCAACATTAAAGATGTTCTGGCCGCACGAGAAATCCCTGCTAACCTACATGAACTCATCCATCTTGCCACTCGCATTGACATGCGTTTTTCCGAAAGGCGTCAGGAGCTCCGCCAGGATATGGACTTTGTTCGCACAAGGCGTTTTTTCTCCCCGGCTCCTCTCTCCTCTGGTCCCCTGCAATCCGTTCCTGTGCCTCCCGCCGTGGAGGCTATGCAGGTCGACCGGTCTCGCCTGACACCTCAAGAGAGGACACGACGCCGCATGGAGAATCTCTGCCTGTACTGTGCCAGTACCGAACACTTCCTGAAGGATTGTCCTATCCGTCCTCCCCGCCTGGAAAGACGTACGCTGACTCCGCACAAAGATGAGACAGTCCTTGATGTCTACTCTGCTTCTCCACGTCTTACTGTGCCTGTGCGGATATCTGCCTCTGCCTTCTCCTTCTCTACTATGGCCTTCCTGGATTCCGGATCTGCAGGAAATTTTATTTTGGCCTCTCTCGTCAACAGGTTCAACATCCCAGTGACCAGTCTCGCCAGACCCCTCTACATCAATTGTGTAAACAATGAAAGATTGGACTGTACCATACGTTTCCGCACGGAGCCCCTTCTAATGTGCATCGGACCTCATCACGAGAAGATTGAATTTTTGGTCCTCCCCAATTGCACTTCCGAAATCCTCCTTGGACTACCCTGGCTTCAACTCCATTCCCCAACCCTGGATTGGTCCACTGGGGAGATCAAGAGTTGGGGGCCCTCTTGTTTCAAGGACTGCCTAAAACCGGTTCCCAGTACCCCTTGCCGTGACTCTGTGGTTCCCCCTGTAACCGGTCTCCCTAAGGCCTATATGGACTTTGCGGATGTTTTTTGCAAAAAACAAGCTGAGACTCTACCTCCTCACAGGCCTTATGATTGTCCTATTGACCTCCTCCCGGGCACTACTCCACCCCGGGGCAGAATCTATCCTCTGTCCGCCCCAGAGACTCTTGCTATGTCGGAGTACATCCAGGAAAATTTAAAAAAAGGCTTTATCCGTAAATCCTCCTCTCCTGCCGGAGCCGGATTTTTCTTTGTGTCCAAAAAAGATGGCTCTCTACGTCCTTGCATTGACTACCGCGGTCTTAATAAAATCACGGTAAAGAACCGCTACCCCCTACCCCTCATCTCTGAACTCTTTGATCGCCTCCAAGGTGCCCACATCTTTACCAAACTGGACTTAAGAGGTGCTTATAATCTCATCCGCATCAGAGAGGGGGATGAATGGAAAACGGCATTTAACACTAGAGATGGACACTTTGAGTATCTGGTCATGCCCTTTGGCCTGTGCAACGCCCCTGCCGTCTTCCAAGACTTTGTTAATGAAATTTTTCGTGATCTCTTATACTCCTGTGTTGTTGTATATCTGGACGATATCCTGATTTTTTCTGCCAATCTAGAAGAACACCGCCAGCATGTCCGTATGGTTCTTCAGAGACTTCGTGACAATCAACTTTATGCCAAGATAGAGAAATGTCTGTTTGAATGCCAATCTCTTCCTTTCCTAGGATACTTGGTCTCTGGCCAAGGACTACAAATGGATCCAGACAAACTCTCTGCCGTCTTAGATTGGCCACGCCCCTCCGGACTCCGTGCTATCCAACGTTTTTTGGGGTTCGCCAATTATTACAGGCAATTTATTCCACATTTTTCTACCGTTGTGGCCCCTATCGTGGCTTTAACCAAAAAAAATGCCAATCCCAAGTCTTGGCCTCCTCAAGCGGAAGACGCCTTTAAACGGCTCAAGTCTGCCTTTTCTTCAGCTCCCGTGCTCTCCAGACCTGACCCATCTAAACCCTTCCTATTGGAGGTTGATGCCTCTTCTGTAGGAGCTGGAGCGGTCCTTCTACAAAAAAATTCTTCCGGGCATGCTGTTACTTGTGGTTTTTTTTCTAGGACCTTCTCTCCGGCGGAGAGGAACTACTCCATCGGGGATCGAGAGCTTCTAGCCATTAAATTAGCACTTGAGGAATGGAGGCATCTGCTGGAGGGATCAAGATTTCCAGTTATTATTTACACCGATCACAAGAACCTCTCCTATCTCCAGTCTGCCCAACGGCTGAATCCTCGCCAGGCCAGGTGGTCTCTGTTCTTTGCCCGATTTAATTTTGACATTCACTTTCGGCCTGCCGATAAGAACATTAGGGCCGATGCTCTCTCTCGTTCCTCGGATGCCTCGGAAGTTGAACTCTCTCCGCAACACATCATTCCTCCTTACTGCCTGATTTCCACTTCTCCAGCCTCCATCAGGCAAACTCCTCCAGGGAAGACCTTCGTCACTCCACGCCAACGCCTCGGAATCCTCAAATGGGGTCACTCCTCCCATCTCGCAGGCCATGCGGGCATCAAGAAATCTGTGCAACTCATCTCTCGCTTCTATTGGTGGCCGACTCTGGAGACGGATGTCGTGGACTTTGTGCGAGCCTGCACTGTCTGTGCCCGGGATAAGACTCCTCGCCAGAAGCCCGCTGGTTTTCTTCATCCTCTGCCTGTCCCCGAACAGCCTTGGTCTCTGATTGGTATGGATTTTATTACAGACCTACCCCCATCCCGTGGCAACACTGTTGTTTCGGTGGTCGTTGATCGATTCTCCAAGATGGCACATTTCATCCCTCTTCCTGGTCTTCCTTCAGCGCCTCAGTTGGCTAAACAATTTTTTGTACACATTTTTCGTCTTCACGGGTTGCCCACACAGATAGTCTCGGATAGAGGCGTCCAATTCGTGTCAAAATTCTGGAGGGCTCTCTGTAAACAACTCAAGATTAAATTAAACTTTTCTTCTGCATATCATCCTCAATCCAATGGACAAGTAGAAAGAATTAACCAGGTCTTGGGTGATTATTTACGACATTTTGTTTCCTCCCGCCAGGATGATTGGGCAGATCTTCTACCATGGGCCGAATTCTCGTATAACTTTAGAGTCTCTGAATCTTCCTCCAAATCCCCATTTTTCGTGGTGTACGGCCGTCACCCTCTTCCCCCCCTCCCTACTCCCTTGCCCTCTGGTTTGCCCGCTGTAGATGAAGTGACTCGTGATCTTTCCACCATATGGAAAGAGACCCAAGATTCTCTTTTACAGGCTTCATCTCGCATGAAAAAGTTTGCCGATAAGAAAAGAAGAGCTCCCCCCATTTTTGCTCCCGGAGACAAGGTATGGCTCTCCGCTAAATATGTCCGCTTTCGTGTCCCCAGTTACAAACTGGGTCCACGCTATCTTGGTCCTTTCAAAGTCTTGTGCCAAATTAATCCTGTCTCTTACAAACTTCTTCTTCCTCCTTCTCTCCGTATTCCTAATGCCTTTCATGTCTCTCTTCTTAAACCACTCATCATCAACCGTTTCTCTCCCAAATTAGTTTCTCCCACTCCTGTCTCCGGTTCTTCTGACGTCTTCTCAGTGAAAGAGATACTGGCCTCCAAGACGGTCAGAGGAAAAAGGTTCTTTTTAGTGGATTGGGAGGGCTGTGGACCTGAAGAGAGATCCTGGGAACCTGAGGACAACATCCTAGACAAAAGTCTGCTCCTCAGGTTCTCAGGCTCTAAGAAGAGGGGGAGACCCAAGGGGGGGGGTACTGTTACGCCGAGCGCTCCGGGTCCCCGCTCCTCCCCGGAGCGCTCGCTTCTCTCTCGCTACCGCAGCGCTCCGGGCAGCTCCACTGACCCGGTGCGCTGCGATACCGTCTCCAGCCGGGATGCGATTCGCGATGCGGGTAGCGCCCGCTCGCGATGCGCATCCCGGCTCCCGTACCTGACTCGCTCTCCGTCTGTCCTGTCCCGGCGCGCGCGGCCCCGCTCCCTAGGGCGCGCGCGCGCCGGGTCTCTGCGATTTAAAGGGCCACTGCGCCGCTGATTGGCGCAGTGGTTCCAATTAGTGTGTTCACCTGTGCACTCCCTATTTATACCTCACTTCCCCTTCACTCCCTCGCCGGATCTTGTTGCCATTGTGCCAGTGAAAGCGTTTCCTTGTGTGTTCCTAGCCTGTGTTCCAGACCTCCTGCCGTTGCCCCCGACTACGATCCTTGCTGCCTGCCCCGACCTTCTGCTACGTCCGACCTTGCTTCTGTCTACTCCCTTGTACCGCGCCTATCTTCAGCAGTCAGAGAGGTTGAGCCGTTGCTAGTGGATACGACCTGGTCACTACCACCGCAGCAAGACCATCCCGCTTTGCGGCGGGCTCTGGTGAAAACCAGTAGTGACTTAGAACCGATCCACTAGCACGGTCCACGCCAATCCCTCTCTGGCACAGAGGATCCACTACCTGCCAGCCGGCATCGTGACAGTATGTATGATATGTGTATGATATGATATGTGTATGTATGATATGTGTATGTATGATATGTGTATGTATGATATGTATGATATGTATGTATGATATGTGTATGATATGATATGTGTATGTATGATATGTGTATGTATGATATGTGTATGTATGATATGTATGATATGTATGTATGATATGTGTATGTATGATATGTGTATGTATGATATGTATGTATGATATGTGTATGTATGATATGTTTATGTATGATATGTGTATGTATGATGTGTATGTATGATATGTGAACGTGAGCCAGAGAACGTGCCGACATGTGACTAAACCCCCCCCCCTTCCCCCGTTGAGAACGAACCCGGTAACCGACACACACAAAATACACTACATAACCATGACAGGTGGCGGGGGTATGATGATAGCCTATAAGCTCCCCGATACCACAACAGGGGCCATTACCCTGGCAGAAAACCCTAAGGTGACAGCACCGACCCGGCTGTAGAAATGCCGGTACCGTACTGCCACGCGGGTTCGTGGGGGAGCGAGGACTCGCGCAGCCATCCCAACACAATAGCCGCAGCATGCCCCCGTCATGGGTCCCACTGCCGGAGGTGCCGTGCCAAACCCGCCGGAGGAAGAGAACGGGCCACGTGTCCCACTGTTAATGAAACCGGGGCCGGGGCCTGGCCGAGGGTACACCCCCGGACTCCGGCTTACCTCCGGAGAGGTGGTTGCGGAGAAACGCTGCCACCAAGGCCAGCCCCGGCCACTTACCCGTACCGCACCGCCGGAAACAGCTTCCGGTCAGCTGACTGGTGTGTCAGCTGACCTCTCATCACGTGAAGAACCCGCGGCGTACTGTGCTAGGGGCACCGCGGGTTCTTATAGTGATTAACCCCGCCCCCTCTCACAAATACAGGCTAACTGCGTTAGCCTTCACACATATATAATGTACCAGGATAGGATATATATATATTTATAATGTACCAGGATAGGATATATATATATATATATATAATGTACCAGGATAGGATATATATATATATAGTGTACCAGGATAGGATATATATATATATTGTACCAGGATAGGATATATATATATATATATATATATATATAATGTACCAGGATAGGATATATATATAATGTACCAGGATAGGATATATATATATAATGTACCAGGATAAGATATATATATATATATATATATATATAATGTACCAGGATAGGATATATATATATAATGTACCAGGATAGGATATATATATATAATGTACCAGGATAGGATATATATATAATGTACCAGGATAGGATATATATATATAATGTACCAGGATAGGATATATATATATATATATATATATATATATATATAATGTACCAGGATAGGATATATATATATATATATAATGTACCAGGATAGGATATATATATATAATGTACCAGGATAGGATATATATATATAATGTACCAGGATAGGATATATATATATATATAATGTACCAGGATAGGATATATATATATAATGTACCAGGATAGGATATATATATAATGTACCAGGATAGGATATATATATATATATAATGTACCAGGATAGGATATATATATAATGTACCAGGATAGGATATATATATATATATAATGTACCAGGATAGGATATATATATAATGTACCAGGATAGGATATATATATATATATAATGTACCAGGATAGGATATATATATAATGTACCAGGATAGGATATATATATATATATATAATGTACCAGGATAGGATATATATATATAATGTACCAGGATAGGATATATATATATATAATGTACCAGGATAGGATATATATATATATATATAATGTACCAGGATAGGATATATATATAATGTACCAGGATAGGATATATATATAATGTACCAGGATAGGATATATATATAATGTACCAGGATAGGATATATATATATAATGTACCAGGATAGGATATATATATATATATATATAATGTACCAGGATAGGATATATATATAATGTACCAGGATAGGATATATATATAATGTACCAGGATAGGATATATATAATGTACCAGGATATGATATATATATATATAATGTACCAGGATAGGATATATATATATATAATGTACCAGGATAGGATATATATATATAATGTACCAGGATAGGATATATATATATAATGTACCAGGATAGGATATATATATATAATGTACCAGGATAGGATATATATATATATAATGTACCAGGATAGGATATATATATATATATAATGTACCAGGATAGGATATATATATATATATATATAATGTACCAGGATAGGATATATATATATAATGTACCAGGATAGGATATATATATAATGTACCAGGATAGGATATATATATATATATAATGTACCAGGATAGGATATATATATATATATAATGTACCAGGATAGAATATATATATATATAATGTACCAGGATAGGATATATATATATATAATGTACCAGGATAGGATATATATATAATGTACCAGGATAGGATATATATATAATGTACCAGGATAGGATATATATATAATGTACCAGGATAGGATATATATATATATATATAATGTACCAGGATAGGATATATATATATATATAATGTACCAGGATAGGATATATATATATAATGTACCAGGATAGGATATATATATATAATGTACCAGGATAGGATATATATATATATAATGTACCAGGATAGGATATATATATATATAATGTACCAGGATAGGATATATATATATATATAATGTACCAGGATAGGATATATATATAATGTACCAGGATAGGATATATATATATATATAATGTACCAGGATAGGATATATATATAATGTACCAGGATAGGATATATATATATAATGTACCAGGATAGGATATATATATAATTTACCAGGATAGGATATATATATATAATGTACCAGGATAGGATATATATATATAATGTACCAGGATAGGATATATATATATAATGTACCAGGATAGGATATATATATAATGTACCAGGATAGGATATATATATATAATGTACCAGGATAGGATATATATATATAATGTACCAGGATAGGATATATATATATATAATGTACCAGGATAGGATATATATATATATAATGTACCAGGATAGGATATATATATATATATAATGTACCAGGATAGGATATATATATATATAATGTACCAGGATAGGATATATATATAATGTACCAGGATAGGATATATATATATAATGTACCAGGATACCCGTACCGTACTTACCCGTACCGCACCGCCGGAAACAGCTTCCGGTCAGCTGACTGGTGTGTCAGCTGACCTCTCATCACGTGAAGAACCCGCGGCGTACTGTGCTAGGGGCACCGCGGGTTCTTATAGTGATTAACCCCGCCCCCTCTCACAAATACAGGCTAACTGCGTTAGCCTTCACACATATATAATGTACCAGGATAGGATATATATATAATGTACCAGGATATGATATATATATATAATGTACCAGGATATGATATATATATATAATGTACCAGGATATGATATATATATATAATGTACCAGGATAGGATATATATATAATGTACCAGGATAGGATATATATATATATATATAATGTACCAGGATAGGATATATATATATATATATAATGTACCAGGATATGATATATATATATATAATGTACCAGGATATGATATATATATATAATGTACCAGGATAGGATATATATATAATGTACCAGGATAGGATATATATATATATATATAATGTACCAGGATAGGATATATATATATATATAATGTACCAGGATAGGATATATATATAATGTACCAGGATAGGATATATATATATATAATGTACCAGGATAGGATATATATATATATATATACTGTACCAGGATAGGATATATATAATGTACCAGGATAGGATATATATATAATGTACCAGATTAGGATATATATATAATGTACCAGGATAGGATATATATATAATGTACCAGGATAGGATATATATATATATATATATATATAATGTACCAGGATAGGATATATATATATATAATGTACCAGGATAGGATATATATATATAATGTACCAGATTAGGATATATATATAATGTACCAGGATAGGATATATATATATATATAATGTACCAGGATAGGATATATATATAATGTACCAGGATAGGATATATATATATATAATGTACCAGGATAGGATATATATATATATAATGTACCAGGATAGGATATATATAATGTACCAGGATAGGATATATATAATGTACCAGGATAGGATATATATATATAATGTACCAGGATAGGATATATATATATAATGTACCAGGATAGGATATATATATATATAATGTACCAGGATAGGATATATATATATATAATTTACCAGGATAGGATATATATATATAATGTACCAGGATAGGATATATATATATATAATGTACCAGGATAGGATATATATATATATAATGTACCAGGATAGGATATATATATATAATGTACCAGGATAGGATATATATATATATATAATGTACCAGGATAGGATATATATATATATATATAATGTACCAGGATAGGATATATATATATATATAATGTACCAGGATAGGATATATATATATATAATGTACCAGGATAGGATATATATATATATATATATAATGTACCAGGATAGGATATATATATATATTGTACCAGGATAGGATATATATATATATATATATATATATATATATATATAATGTACCAGGATAGGATATATATATATAATGTACCAGGATAGGATATATATATAATGTACCAGGATAGGATATATATATATATATATATATATATATATATATATATATATATATATAATTTACCAGGATAGGATATATATATATATATAATGTACCAGGATAGGATATATATATATATATATATAATGTACCAGGGTAGGATATATATATATATAATGTACCAGGATAGGATATATATATATTGTACCAGGATAGGATATATATATATATATATATATATAATGTACCAGGATAGGATATATATATAATGTACCAGGATTGGATATATATATAATGTACCAGGATAGGAGATATATATATAATGTACCAGGATAGGATATATATATATATAATGTACCAGGATAGGATATATATATATAATGTACCAGGATAGGATATATATATATAATGTACCAGGATAGGATATATATATATATAATGTACCAGGATAGGATATATATATAATGTACCAGGATAGGATATATATATATATAATGTACCAGGATAGGATATATATATATATAATGTACCAGGATAGGATATATATATATAATGTACCAGGATAGGATATATATATATATAATGTACCAGGATAGGATATATATATAATGTACCAGGATAGGATATATATATAATGTACCAGGATAGGATATATATATATATAATGTACCAGGATAGGATATATATATAATGTACCAGGATAGGATATATATATATATAATGTACCAGGATAGGATATATATATATAATGTACCAGGATAGGATATATATATATATAATGTACCAGGATAGGATATATATATATATAATGTACCAGGATAGGATATATATATATAATGTACCAGGATAGGATATATATATATATACTGTACCAGGATAGGATATATATATAATGTACCAGGATAGGATATATATATATAATGTACCAGGATAGGATATATATATATATATATAATGTACCAGGATAGGATATATATATAATGTACCAGGATAGGATATATATATATATAATGTACCAGGATAGGATATATATATATAATGTACCAGGATAGGATATATATATAATGTACCAGGATAGGATATATATATAATGTACCAGGATAGGATATATATATATATATATATATATATAATGTACCAGGATAGGATATATATATAATGTACCAGGATAGGATATATATATAATGTACCAGGATATGATATATATATATATATAATGTACCAGGATAGGATATATATATATATAATGTACCAGGATAGGATATATATATATAATGTACCAGGATAGGATATATATATATATAATGTACCAGGATAGGATATATATATATATAATGTACCAGGATAGGATATATATATATATATAATGTACCAGGATAGGATATATATATATATATAATGTACCAGGATAGGATATATATATATATATAATGTACCAGGATAGGATATATATATATATATAATGTACCAGGATAGGATATATATATAATGTACCAGGATAGGATATATATATATATATATATATAATGTACCAGGATAGGATATATATATATATATAATGTACCAGGATAGGATATATATATATAATGTACCAGGATAGGATATATATATATATATATATATATATAATTTACCAGGATAGGATATATATATATAATGTACCAGGATAGGATATATATATATAATGTACCAGGATAGGATATATATATATAATGTACCAGGATAGGATATATATATAATGTACCAGGATAGGATATATATATATAATGTACCAGGATAGGATATATATATATAATGTACCAGGATAGGATATATATATATATAATGTACCAGGATAGGATATATATATATATAATGTACCAGGATAGGATATATATATATATATAATGTACCAGGATAGGATATATATATATATAATGTACCAGGATAGGATATATATATAATGTACCAGGATAGGATATATATATATAATGTACCAGGATACCCGTACCGTACTTACCCGTACCGCACCGCCGGAAACAGCTTCCGGTCAGCTGACTGGTGTGTCAGCTGACCTCTCATCACGTGAAGAACCCGCGGCGTACTGTGCTAGGGGCACCGCGGGTTCTTATAGTGATTAACCCCGCCCCCTCTCACAAATACAGGCTAACTGCGTTAGCCTTCACACATATATAATGTACCAGGATAGGATATATATATAATGTACCAGGATAGGATATATATATATAATGTACCAGGATATATATATATAATGTACCAGGATAGGATATATATATAATGTACCAGATTAGAATATATATATAATGTACCAGGATAGGATATATATATAATGTACCAGATTAGAATATATATATAATGTACCAGGATAGGATATATATATAATGTACCAGGATAGGATATATATATATATATAATGTACCAGGATAGGATATATATATATATAATGTACCAGGATAGGATATATATATATATATAATGTACCAGGATAGGATATATATATATATATATATAATGTACCAGGATAGGATATATATAATGTACCAGGATAGGATATATATATAATGTACCAGGATAGGATATATATATATATATATATATAATGTACCAGGATAGGATATATATATATAATGTACCAGGATAGGATATATATATATATAATGTACCAGGATAGGATATATATATAATGTACCAGATTAGGATATATATATAATGTACCAGGATAGGATATATATATAATGTACCAGGATAGGATATATATATATATATATATATATATATATATAATGTACCAGGATAGGATATATATATATATAATGTACCAGGATAGGATATATATATAATGTACCAGATTAGGATATATATATAATGTACCAGGATAGGATATATATATATATATAATGTACCAGGATAGGATATATATATATAATGTACCAGGATAGGATATATATATATATAATGTACCAGGATAGGATATATATATATATAATGTACCAGGATAGGATATATATATATATATATATATATAATGTACCAGGATAGGATATATATAATGTACCAGGATAGGATATATATATATAATGTACCAGGATAGGATATATATATATATATAATGTACCAGGATAGGATATATATATAATGTACCAGGATAGGATATATATAATGTACCAGGATAGGATATATATATATAATGTACCAGGATAGGATATATATATATAATGTACCAGGATAGGATATATATATATATAATGTACCAGGATAGGATATATATATATATATATAATGTACCAGGATAGGATATATATATATATATAATGTACCAGGATAGGATATATATATATAATGTACCAGGATAGGATATATATATATATATAATGTACCAGGATAGGATATATATATATATATAATGTACCAGGATAGGATATATATATATAATGTACCAGGATAGGATATATATATATAATGTACCAGGATAGGATATATATATATATAATGTACCAGGATAGGATATATATATATATAATGTACCAGGATAGGATATATATATAATGTACCAGGATAGGATATATATATATAATGTACCAGGATAGGATATATATATAATGTACCAGGATAGGATATATATATATATATATATATATAATTTACCAGGATAAGATATATATATATATAATGTACCAGGATAGGATATATAAATATAATGTACCAGGATAGGATATATATAATGTACCAGGATAGGATATATATATATATATATATATATGTACCAGGATAGGATATATATATATATATAATGTACCAGGATAGGATATATATATATAATGTACCAGGATAGGATATATATATATATAATGTACCAGGATAGGATATATATAATGTACCAGGATAGGATATATATATAATGTACCAGGATAGGATATATATATATAATGTACCAGGATAGGATATATATATATATATATAATGTACCAGGATAGGATATAAATATAATGTACCAGGATAGGATATATATATATATAATGTACCAGGATAGGATATATATATATAATGTACCAGGATAGGATATATATATATAATGTACCAGGATAGGATATATATATATATATAATGTACCAGGATAGGATATATATATAATGTACCAGGATAGGATATATATATATAATGTACCAGGATAGGATATATATATATATAATGTACAAGGATAGGATATATATATATAATGTACCAGGATAGGATATATATATATAATGTACCAGGATAGGATATATATATAATGTACCAGGATAGGATATATATATAATGTACTGATCTATGATATATCTCTATACTGGACTGATATATGATATAATGTACTGATCTATGATATATTTCTATACTGGACTGATATATGATATAATGTACTGATCTATGATATATCCCTATACTGGACTGATATATAATATAATGTACTGATCTATGATATATCTCTATACTGGACTGATATATAATATAATGTACTGATCTATGATATATCTCTATACTGGACTGATATATAATATAATGTACTGATCTATGATATATCTCTATACTGGACTGATATATAATATAATGTACTGATCTATGATATATCTCTATACTGGACTGATATATAATATAATGTACTGATCTATGATATATCTCTATACTGGACTGATATATGATATAATGTACTGATCTATGATATATCCCTATACTGGACTGATATATAATATAATGTACTGATCTATGATATATCTCTATACTGGACTGATATATGATATAATGTACTGATCTATGATATATCCCTATACTGGACTGATATATAATATAATGTACTGATCTATGATATATCTCTATACTGGACTGATATATGATATAATGTACTGATCTATGATATATCCCTATACTGGACTGATATATAATATAATGTTCTGATCTATGATATATCTCTATACTGGACTGATATATGATATAATGTACTGATCTATGATATATCTCTATACTGGACTGATATATAATATAATGTACTGATCTATGATATATCTCTATACTGGACTGATATATAATATAATGTACTGATCTATGATATATCTCTATACTGGACTGATATATGATATAATGTACTGATCTATGATATATCTCTATACTGGACTGATATATGATATACCCCTATATAATGTAGAGGTTTATAACATCCCTCTGTATTGTGTTCAGCTCTAAAGCAATTTTATAGCATTATTGTGGGCAATCTGTGTCCAGGGTAATATGTCTGACCATGTGTCTGGGTCCGATACATATGGTCCGATACATGGGGTCCGATACATGGGGTCTGATACATGGGGTCTGATACATGGGGTCTGATACATGGGGTCTGATACATGGGGTCTGATACATGGGGTCCGATACATGGGGTCCGATACATGGGGTCCGATACATGGGGGTCCGATACATGGGGTCTGATACATGGGGTCCGATACATATGGTCCGATACATGGGGTCCGATACATGGGGTCAGATACATGGGGTCAGATACATGGGGTCCGATACATGGGGTCTGATACATGGGGTCCGATACATGGGGTCTGATACATGGGGTCCGATACATGGGGTCCGATACATGGGGTCCGATACATGGGGTCTGATACATGGGGTCCGATACATATGGTCAGATACAAATGGTTAGATACATGGGGTCTGATACATGGGGTCTGATACATGGCAGGGATGTTGAAATCCTATCGCCCGACGCCCGGGACAAGTAGTTTTGGGCGCCGGGCAGGTGAATATTGAATTTTTATAGATTTAGCCCTGTATCGGGCAGGGACAGACAGATTTCTCCCTTATTTTTCTTTAATGCCGGTGTGAAGCGCAGGAGCCGATGCAAGTTGACACCGGTCACGGTGCGGCGGGTCGGGGGGGGGTCGGTGGCGGTGATAGGTCTCAGGACCCCCGGACAGGTAGGGGGAGAGAAGCGGGTGGCGGCAGGGGTCTATGGCACCGCAAAAGCCGCTGCAGTGCATTGATTTAAAATCAATGATCTGTAGGTGTCGCGGGGGGATAAATAGCCGATAACTTATACCGGAATATCGGTATAAGTTATCGGCTATCGTCCCTAACCTCCACCGATTATCGGTATCGGCCCTAAGAAAACGATATCGGTTGATCCCTAGTATGTGTGTATGTAATGTATGATATAGCGGGCAGCGGCTGGTGTATATATGATGTGTGCATATGTATGGTGTATGTGTCATGTCTATATATGATGTGTGTATTAGGGATCGACCGATTATCGGCCAATAATCACGATTTTGGGCATTATCGGTATCGGCAATTACCTTGCCGATAAGCCGATAATGCACCGCCCCCAACGCACCGCGAACGCCCCCCCCCCCCCCCCCCCCGACCCGCCGGGGGGGGGGGCGTCACTGCGCATGGGCGTCACTGCGCAGCGGCGTCTATGCTGCGTTACTAGGCCGGAGCCTGCCCGGAGTGGAGAAGATGACCCCCGGAGAAGAAGGACAGCCCGGACCGGTGCACCCTCCACCTGGAATGCAGCCGGACACTACAGGAAGGATGGATGGCCCGGACCACCCTGACAGGTAGGGGGAGAGAAGCGGGTGGTGGCGGCGGCCTATGGCCCCGCAAAAGCCACTGCAGATCATTGATTTAAAGTGCCCGCTTTAAATCAATGATCTGCAGCGGTGTCGAGGGGGGATAAATAGCCGATAACTTATACCGGAATATCGGTATAAGTTATCGGCTATCGGTCCTAACCTCCACCGATTATCGGTATCGGCCCTAAAAAAACGATATCGGTCGATCCCTAGTGTGTATGTGTGATGTGTGTATGTAATGTATGATGTGGTGGGGGGCAGGTGTATTTATGATGTATGTATGTAATGTATAATATAGGGGGCAGTGGCCGGTGTATGATATGTGTATGTATGATATGTGTATGTATGATATGTGTATGTATGATGTGTATGTATGATATGTGTATGTATGATATGTATATGTGTATGTATTTGTGTATGTATGATATGTGTATGTATGATATGTGTATGTATGATGTGTATGTATGATATGTGTATGTATGATGTGTATGTATGATATGTGTATGTATGATGTGTGTATGTATGATGTGTATGTATGATATGTGTATGATATGTGTATGTATGATGTGTATGTATATGTGTATGTATGATGTGTATGTATGATATGTGTATGTATGATATGTGTATGTATGATATGTGTATGATGTGTATGTATGATATGTGTATGTATGATATGTGTATGTATGATATGTGTATGTATGATATGTGTATGATGTGTATGTATGATATGTGTATGTATGATATGTGTATGTATATGTGTATGTATGATATGTGTATGTATGATATGTATATGTGTATGTATGATATGTGTATGTATATGTGTATGTATGATATGTGTATGTATGATATGTATATGTGTATGTATGATATGTGTATGTATGATGTGTATGTATGATATGTGTATGATATGTGTATGTATGATATGTGTATGTATGATATGTTTATGTATGATATGTGTATGTATGATGTGTATGTATGATATGTGTATGTATGATGTGTATGTATGATGTGTATGTATGATATGTGTATGATATGTGTATGTATGATATGTGTATGTATGATGTGTATGTATGATATGTGTATGTATGATATGTGTATGATGTGTATGTATGATATGTGTATGTATGATATGTGTATGTATGATGTGTATGTATGATATGTGTATGTATGATGTGTATGATATGTGTATGTATGATATATGTATGTATGATATGTGTATGTATGATATGTATATGTATGATATGTGTATGTATGATATGTGTATGTATGATGTGTGTGATATGTGTATGTATGATATATGTATGTATGATATGTGTATGTATGATATGTGTATGATATGATATGATATGTGTATTTATGATATGTGTATGTATGATATGTGTATGTATGATGTGTATGATATGTGTATGTATGATATGTGTATGTATGATATGTGTATGTATGATGTGTATGATATGTGTATGTATGATATATGTATGTATGATATGTGTATGTATGATATGTGTATGTATGATATGTGTATGTATGATATATGTATGTATGATATGTGTATGTATGATATGTGTATGTATGATGTGTATGTATGATATGTATGTATGATGTGTGTATGTATGATGTGTGTATGTATGTTATGTGTATGTATGATATGTGTATGTATGATATGTGTATGTATGATGTGTATGATATGTGTATGTATGATATATGTA
This sequence comes from Hyla sarda, assembly GCF_029499605.1. Taxonomy (NCBI): domain Eukaryota; kingdom Metazoa; phylum Chordata; class Amphibia; order Anura; family Hylidae; genus Hyla; species Hyla sarda. The sequence goes on along the minus strand of NW_026610831.1, from coordinate 126,834 downwards.
TGTATGATATGTGTATGATATGTGTATGTATGATATGTGTATGATATGTGTATGTATGATATGTGTATGTATGATATGTGTATATGTATGATATGTGTATATGTGTATGTATGATATGTGTATGTATGATATGTGTATGTATGATTTGTATGTATGATATGTATGTATGATTTGTATGTATGATATGTATGTATGATATGTATGTATGATATGTGTGTGTATGTATATGTGTATGTGTGATATGTGTATGTATGATATGTGTATGTATGATGTGTATGTATGATATGTTTTCACTGAAGAACACCCTTTATATTAAAATTTAACTTTTATTCTCTACTATTAAAATTATTCAAAGAAAAAAGCCCCGTGCATATATAATCAATTATGATACTCAAGATAAAAGTAACATATCTCCATCAAGTGTACAAGAAGCGTGTGGAGCCCCCAGTCCAACATGAATAAAACAATGGACTGGTAGGCTCCGGAGCCTCGGCGGGACGTCTGCGCAGATGCAAGGCGAGTACTAAGATGGTAGGAAAACACCGCCTTCTATTCCATTTTGGCGCCATCCAGCTGTATTTAAACCAGTGATTGTGAGTCAGACCGAGCCTCCATCTGATCATCATAGACGCGGGGTCTCGTGAGTGCTCCATTGTGGGAGCGTCTGTTTATCTTTAATTGCACTGAGCACATCTAATATATGTTTTGGGTATTGTCCCAGATGATGCTTAAGTTTCAATCCGTCATTTTGCATTAATATACTGTATTTGTCCGGTGTCTCTCCTGAGGATCCCCGATAATAGCAGGGTGAAACGCGTTGAGAGTTGTTTTTTCTTCAAATAGCAATTATTATTTGTGTGTGCATTTGAAATTTTCTTGGTGTGTAGCCGGAAATTGTGTGTTGGGATCCTACCAGTCCATTGTTTTATTCATGTTTGACTGGGGGCTCCACACGCTTCTTGTACACTTGATGGAGATATGTTACTTTTATCTTGAGTATCATAATTGATTATATATGCACGGGGCTTTTTTCTTTGAATAATTTTAATAGTAGAGAATAAAAGTTAAATTTTAATATAAAGGGTGTTCTTCAGTGAAAATATTATTTTGCACTTCTTTAAGTTACTATTATATATATTATATTTTTCTTTCTGTGATTTCTGTATGTATGATATGTGTATGATATGTGTATGTATGATATGTGTATGTATGATATGTGTATGTATGATATGTATGATATGTATGTATGATATGTGTATGTATGATATGTGTATGTATGATATGTGTATGTATGATATGTGTATGTATGATATGTATGTATGATATGTGTATGTATGATATGTTTATGTATGATATGTGTATGTATGATATGTATGTATGATATGTGTATGTATGATGTGTATGTATGATGTGTATGTATGATATGTATGTATGATATGTATGTATGATATGTGTATGATATGATATGTGTATGTATGATATGTGTATGTATGATATGTGTATGTATGATATGTATGATATGTATGTATGATATGTGTATGTATGATATGTGTATGTATGATATGTGTATGTATGATATGTGTATGTATGATATGTATGTATGATATGTGTATGTATGATATGTTTATGTATGATATGTGTATGTATGATATGTATGTATGATGTGTATGTATGATGTGTATGTATGATATGTATGTATGATATGTATGTATGATATGTGTATGTATGATATGTATGTATGATATGTTTATGTATGATATGTGTATGTATGATATGTGTATGTATGATGTGTATGTATGATATGTGTATGTATGATATGTATGTATGATATGTGTATGTATGATATGTGTATGTATATGTATGATATGTGTATGTATGATATGTATGTATGATATGTGTATGCATGATATGTATGTATGATATGTTTATGTATGATATGTGTATGTATGATATGTGTATGTATGATGTGTATGTATATGTGTATGTATGATATGTATGTATGATATGTGTATGTATGATATGTGTATGTATGATATGTGTATGTATATGTGTATGTATGATATGTGTATGTATGATATGTGTATGTATATGTGTATGTATGATATGTGTATGTATATGTGTATGTATGATATGTGTATGTATGATATGTGTATGTATGATGTGTATGTATGATGTGTATGTATGATATGTGTATGTATGATATGTGTATGTATGATATGTGTATGTATGATATGTGTATGTATGATATGTGTATGTATATGTGTATGTATGATATGTGTATGTATGATATGTGTATGTATGATATGTGTATGTATGATATATGTATGTATGATATGTGTATGTATATGTGTATGTATGATGTGTATGTATGATGTGTATGTATGATATGTGTATGTATGATATGTGTATGTATGATATGTGTATGTATATGTGTATGTATGATATGTGTATGTATGATATGTGTATGTATGATATGTGTATGTATGATATGTGTATGTATATGTGTATGTATGATATGTGTATGTATGATGTGTATGTATGATATGTGTATGTATGATATGTGTATGTATGATATGTGTATGTATGATGTGTATGTATGATATGTGTATGATATGTGTATGTATGATATGTGTATGTATGATATGTGTATGTATGATGTGTATGTATGATATGTGTATGTATGATGTGTATGTATGATGTGTATGTATGATGTGTATGTATGATATGTGTATGTATGATATGTGTATGTATGATATGTGTATGTATGATATGTGTATGTATGATATGTGTATGTATGATATGTATGTATGATATGTGTATGTATATGTGTATGTATGATATGTGTATGTATGATATGTGTATGTATGATATGTGTATGTATGATATGTATGTATGATATGTGTATGTATGATGTGTATGTATGATATGTGTATGTATGATATGTATGTATGATATGTGTATGTATATGTGTATGTATATGTTTATGTATGATATGTGTATGTATGATATGTATGTATGATATGTGTATGCATGATATGTATGTATGATATGTTTATGTATGATATGTGTATGTATGATATGTGTATGTATGATGTGTATGTATGATATGTGTATGTATGATATGTATGTATGATATGTGTATGTATGATATGTGTATGTATGATATGTGTATGTATATGTGTATGTATGATATGTGTATGTATGATATGTGTATGTATATGTGTATGTATGATATGTGTATGTATGATATGTGTATGTATATGTGTATGTATGATATGTGTATGTATGATATGTGTATGTATGATGTATATGTATGATATGTGTATGTATGATATGTGTATGTATGATATGTGTATGTATGATATGTGTATGTATGATATGTGTATGTATATGTGTATGTATGATATGTGTATGTATGATATGTGTATGTATGATATGTGTATGTATATGTGTATGTATGATATGTGTATGTATGATATGTGTATGTATGATATGTGTATGTATGATATATGTATGTATGATATGTGTATGTATATGTGTATGTATGATATGTGTATGTACGATGTGTATGTATGATATGTGTATGTATGATATGTGTATGTATGATATGTGTATGTATATGTGTATGTATGATATGTGTATGTATGATATGTGTATGTATGATATGTGTATGTATGATATGTGTATGTATATGTGTATGTATGATATGTGTATGTATGATATGTGTATGATATGTGTATGTATGATATGTGTATGTATGATATGTGTATGTATGATATGTGTATGTATGATATGTATGTATGATATGTGTATGTATATGTGTATGTATGATATGTGTATGTATATGTGTATGTATGATATGTGTATGTATGATATGTATGTATGATATGTGTATGTATGATATGTATGTATGATATGTGTATGTATGATATGTGTATGTATATGTGTATGTATGATATGTGTATGTATGATATGTGTATGTATGATATGTGTATGTATGATATGTATGTATGATATGTATGTATGATATGTGTATGCATGTATGTTTTGTACAGGGGTGGACTGACAAGTGCTGCTGCCAGTTGTGCTATCTAATTTTTTATTTTTTGTGGCTTCTGGTCACCCGCACTGAATTGCACCCCCAGAATCCCGCCCCCTTCATACTCACCCACCGACCAAGAGCCCCACAGTTGCACGCAAACACGCCCGAACCAAAACTACAACTCCCAGCATGTTTCACAGTAACCTAAACTGTAGAACTATAAAGTGTAACATTTTGGGAGTTGCTGCCGTGTATGGACCTGGATGTGCCACGAGGACACAGTATGTGTATATCATACATGGCAGCATCATCAGTGCGGGATATCTGACTCCCAAGGGGCACAAGTACATCATCAAAACCCGACTCAGTCCGATCCTCTTTGTTTCCTACCATATATCTCTGTAGAGCCCCTGGATAACCTAGATCTACCATCATGTGATGTGCCACCGTTTACCATCTTTTCTCCAGGATACTGACTGGGAATCGGTGATCATAGATGCGGTTACTTGGATTACACGTCTGTCAGTTTCTTTGATATCAAATAATCATCCTTGGTGCGGTCACCATCCTAAGATACAGGCTACTATATGTACCACACCCTCTGAAGCCATCATTTGTATAGGGGATGTGTAACAATACTGTATTTGCATTTTCTATGTAATTGTCACCACTATTTTCCCATGACAGACTTGTGACCAAGACTGACACAGACTTATCTTTTTGAGACGCCTGCCTATTTCTTGACTATATATCATATTATTGATTATCCTTATCTTGTTCATTTCGTTAGGTACACTCATTTCTATTGTATGTGTTTGTGGTTCTCTTATTCCTGATGAGCCCCCAATATCAGGGAGGGCGAAACACGTAGGTAAAAGAGACCTACCACAATTCTAAGATTGTATTGTACTACCCCCCTACCTTCTTTTTCTATTTCCACACTTATATTAGGAGAAGATCATATGAGGGACTTTAAGAATAGGGCCTCATCTGTACCCCCTTTTTTCCTTTATGGCCCCAATTTTTTGTGTGTACCCCTTTATTATCCCTTTCTTACTGCTATTAGTAAAAGTTATGTGGTGCTTATACTAAGTGGTGTTATAAATATAATTCTTATCACCAAGGGTCTTATATCATTGTAAGGCTTTGGTACCTTTCATCCATATCATAAGTTTTTTTTTTTTACATAATTAGAATAAATAATAAGTGTATAAACTGAAGAAGCAGAACACCCCCCCCCTGCCCCCCAGTAACACTGCGCTGTTCAGTGGTCTCCAAGCAAAAGACTCCGTGTATAAGTCCCTATGAAGACTGAAAAATAGTGATTAAAATATTTTAAGAAGTGCGTATACATGTGAATAAGCCCCTTTCCTAATAAAAGTTCTGATAATAAATGGTTCCGATAAAAACTACAGGTCATGTCACACAAGATTACCCTCATCCCTGCGTATGGAAAAATTGGAGTTATAGGAGTCAGATTGGGGGGGGGGGGGGGCTTGCCTCTGGCGTAAAAGGAGCTACAGCTCTCCCACCGCTAATAGCCCGGCATGCTGCGATCGCTGTGGCCGCTATTAAACCATTAGATCACCGCTGTTAAAGTTGACAGCAGTGTCTAAAGGATCTTATATCCATCCCTGGTGGTCTAGTGGGGGGGATCGTACTATTTAGTGGAAATTATTTTATCTACCAGGACAAGTGGATTTTCTTGAGGGACAAGTAGATTGTGTTCTGCTTTAGTCCCTTGGACAAGTAGTTTTTTTTTTAAATTTCCACACCCCTGCATGGGGTCTGATACATGGGGTCTGATACATGGGGTCCGATACATGGGGTCAGATACATGGGGTCAGATACATGGGGTCAGATACATGGGGTCCGATACATGGGGTCAGATACATGGGGTCAGATACATGGGGTCAGATACATGGGGTCAGATACATGGGGTCCGATACATGGGGTCCGATACATGGGGTCTGATACATGGTGTCCGATACATGGGGTCCGATACATGGTGTCCGATACATGGGGTCCGATACATTGTGTCCGATACATTGTGTCCGATACATGGGGTCAGATACATGGGGTCCGATACATGGGGTCCGATACATGGGGTCCGATACATGGGGTCAGATACATGGGGTCCGATACATGGTGTCCGATACATGGGGTCAGATACATGGTGTCCAATATATGGGGTCAGATACATTGTGTCCGATACATGGGGTCAGATACATTGTGTCCGATACATTGTGTCCGATACATGGGGTCAGATACATGGGGTCAGATACATGGGGTCCGATACATGGGGTCCAATACATGGGGTCCGATACATGGTGTCAGATACATGGGGTCAGATACATGGGGTCCGATACATGGGGTCCGATACATGGTGTCCGATACATGGGGTCAGATACATGGTGTCCGATACATGGGGTTCGATACATGGGGTCCGATACATGGGGTCCGATACATGGGGTCCGATACATGGGGTCAGATACATGGGGTCCGATAAATGGGGTCCGATAAATGGTGTCCGATACATGAGGTCCGATACATGGGGTCCGATACATGGGGTCCGATACATGGGGTCCGATACATGGGGTCCGATACATGGGGTCAGATACATGGGGTCAGATACATGGGGTCAGATACATGGGGTCCGATACATGGGGTCAGATACATGGGGTCCGATACATGGGGTCCGATACATGGGGTCCGATACATTGTGTCCGATACATGGGGTCAGATACATGGGGTCAGATACATGGGGTCAGATACATGGGGTCAGATACATGGGGTCTGATACATGGGGTCTGATACATGGGGTCAGATACATGGGGTCAGATACATGGGGTCAGATACATGGGGTCAGATACATGGGGTCCGATACATGGGGTCCGATACATGGGGTCAGATTCATGGGGTCAGATACATGGGGTCAGATACATGGGGTCCGATACATGGGGTCCGATACATGGGGTCCGATACATAGGGTCCGATACATGGGGTCCGATACATGGGGTCAGATACATTGGGTCAGATACATTGGGTCAGATACATTGGGGTCAGATTCATGGGGTCTGATACATGGGGTCAGATACATGGGGTCCGATACATGGGGTCCGATACATGGGGTCAGATACATGGGGTCAGATACATGGGGTCAGATACATGGGGTCCGATACATGGGGTCAGATACATGGGGTCAGATTCATGGGGTCAGATACATGGGGTCAGATACATGGGGTCAGATACATGGGGTCAGATACATGGGGTCAGATACATGGGGTCCGATACATGGGGTCAGATACATGGGGTCAGATACATGGGGTCAGATACATGGGGTCCGATACATGGGGTCAGATACATGGTGTCCGATACATGGGGTCAGATACATGGTGTCAGATACATGGGGTCCGATACATGGGGTCCGATACATGGCGTCCGATACATGGGGTCAGATACATGGGGTCAGATACATGGGGTCCGATACATGGGGTCAGATACATGGGGTCCGATACATTGTGTCCGATACATGGGGTCCGATACATGGGGTCCGATACATGGGGTCAGTGTTAGGATCTATTTCTCTCTGGGATCAGTCCGCTCCAGCCGTGTTGATTCTCAGACAGATTTAATGCACATATACCGATACAGGTGGATGATCTCTTACAAGCAAAGAAACAGCTCCGCAGAAGAAAATCATCCCCCAAATAGATTACACCCTTTTATATGGCAACACTCTAAGTGTAACCTTATTGGCTAAGAAAACCCCAGTGGATAATGGTGGATAACTTTATTCCCAATCACAGGTTCCTTTACACTTTCTTCCTTATCATAGAAAAAGCTTCTTATCCAACAAAAGCCTCATTATTTACCAAGTTCATTTGGATAGTTTTCGAGCCTCGCTGGGCACTGGCCAGGACTAAGACAATGGTTAATTTAAACCATCTAAAGTTAGACAAAATATATATATATATTGTAAGGAACTTGGGGATTAGCTCTGGGATCGTCCTGGCCACTGCCATGAGACACGTTTCCTTGCATCAACTCAGCTGACAACAGTTCAGTATACAAGTCTGGCACTTCGCCAGCTTTATTTATACAGGCTGCAGGCAAAAATAAACATAACAGGAACAAAATAAAGTCCTAGACCGTCTGGTCACTGACTACACGTATCAGCATGTCCTGTCTAGTAACTGGGGAGCTCACCCAGTATAACATATGACGCCTGCAACCTGTTTACTCACAGTTCACACTGTCACTTGGGCCACTCACAGCTCCGGCTGTAGGCTTCCCCCAGCAGGGCCCGTGTCTCCCCCTTACAGCGGCTTACTGTGTCCTAGGGAAAGAATTAGGCAGGATTCCAATGAAACCTGCATTAACACAGCATGTCACATGGATTTCTCCTGGGCATATGCAGTTTGATCAGATAAGAGCACTGTCTTTATAATGTAATTTGTAGGGATCGACCGATTATCGGCACGGCTGATATTATCGGCCGATATTCACGTTTTTTCCCGTTATCGGTATTGGCTTCTAACCTGCCGATAATGCGCAAAACAAGGCGTGCACACGAATCGCGGGACTTCAGTCCCTGCCCTGAACTTCAGGCCGGGACCGAAGTCCCGCGATTCGTGCGCACGTCTTGTTTTGCCGTGCGGAGCAATTGCCTGACAGCGTGGTGAAGAGGAAGCTGTCAGCTGTTCTGCTCCCTCACCTTTCTCCATCCAGGGGCGTCACTAAGTCAAATTATCCGGGGCCTGAGCCCCATATGTCAGGAGGCGGTAGTGGTATATTTACAGGGGCCGTTCATCTGCCCTTGCACTTTTTCTTTTAATTTTACAGGGGGGGGGGGTAGTAGATAATAAAGCATCAGAGAGGTGTGTGTGTGTTTGATGGCAGAGAAGTTTTAATAATTATAGAGGAGTCGGGGAGGAGGGCAGAAAAGTGTGGTGGAGAAGGAGACAAGGGGATCTGGGGGGGACTTAGTGGCTGAAGGAGGATAACAGAGGGTCTGAGAGTGACTAAGGCAGTGGTGTACAAACTGTGGCGCTCCAGATGTTGCAAAACTACAACTCCCAGCATGCCCGGACAGCCAATGGAACAGGCATGCTGGGAATTGTAGTTTTGCAACATCTGGAGGGCTACAGTTTGGACACCACTGGACTAAGGGTTCCAAAAAAGGGTAAAAGGGGGATCTGGAGGAGAACTAAGAGGTCTGGGGGGACTAAGCGCTCATCCACACTGCGGACATTCGGCTGGCATAATTTCACTGTGGAAATCCACTAGCAGCAGAGTCCTATTGTTTAAAATGGGATTCTGTTGCTCTGTGTATACAGTGGAATTATGCTGGCGCAATGGACGTCTTCCCAAAGAATGACCATGTTTATTCTGCCGCACTGCATTGCTGTCAGCGTGGTCCCATCACTGAGGACTGAGGTGGCGCCTGCTGCAGGCAGAATTCTGCTGACTGAATGTGCGCAGTGTGGGCAAGTCCTTAGAGGTCTGAAAGACGAGGACAAAGATGAGTCTGGTGGGGGGGACTTAGGGGTCCGGGGGAGGTCACCACAAGGGTGGGATTCTGCCAAACAGATGAAACCGTGTATGGCACGATGTCTGGTTATATTTAAGGGCATAGGGGGAGATTTATCAAAACCTGTCCAGAGGAAAAGTTACCCAGTTGCCCATAGCAACCAATCAGATCACTTCTTTCATTTTGCAGAGGCCTTGTTAAAAATGAAGGAAGCGATCTGATTGGTTGCTAATGGCAACTCAGTAACTTTTCCTCTGGACGGGTTTTGATGAATCTCCCCCATAATAGTATCTGGCAGGATTACAATGATTATTGTCTTCATACAGACAATGAGGAACCAATGATGTCCAAGCGTCAACTCTGCAGAGAAGATGGAAGAAGACCTGGCGTCTGGACCAGATGAAGAAAAAAAGACAAGACAGCAGAGAAGACGTCTCCTGTGAGCCAAACCATTGTATAGTCCGCCTGTTTCTCATCTGAGCTGTGAAAGTCCTGCAGTGAAACTATTCCCCAATAAGTGGTTCTCAAGCTGTGACAAAACTACAACTCCCATCATGCCTGAAGCTTTCCATGGATGATGGGAGTTGTTCCTTTGCAACAGGTGAAAAGCCACTTGAACCAAGGAGATTTCACCATGCAGCCCATTTTATTTTGGTGGGAGTCCAACTGCTGGGTCCCCCACAAAAAAAGGGCTGCATAGTCTAATATGCACAGTCCTATTTTAGGTCCCACTCTGGCCCTGGACAGGACGTTGATTATGCAGCAGCTGCTCGCGCTACCTTTAGAGCTCCAACCACTGCTGGTCCGGGTACCTACTGCTATGGTCCGGGTACCTACTGCTATGGCCCATAGGCTGCGGACCAGAGGAGCAGTGGTTGGAGCACAGAAGCAAGGAAGTACACAGACATATACTGTATACTGTGTACTGTGTATATAGTGTATATTGTAAACTGAGTGACCCTGCCGAGTGACTCCGCCACCTATGATCCCTCCTTTTGTGGCTCTGCCCTCAGCCATGGCCAGTGCCCCGGATCTTTTGTAGACCTAACAACGCCCCTGATCCACGGCAGGCCGGCGTGATGACATCACATCATCGCGCCGGCGCCCGGAGATCACGTCCCTGCAGCTCTCACTCACAGTACAAGAACGTAGCAGAGTGAGAAAGGTGAGCACTAGTCGGGCGCTGTATGGATGGACGGGCAAATTATAAGTGAGGGGCACATATCAGGGGGGTATTATGTGAGGAACACAGGACAGGGGGGATTATATGTGGGGGCACATGACAGCCACCCCCCCGTCATGTGCCCATATAATGCCCCCCTGACTTATAATACCCCTGTCCTGTACCCTCACATATAATGCCCCCTGAGGGGGCCGGACATGGGGCATTATATGTGAGGGGCACTGGACAGGGGGTATTATAAGTCAGGGGGGCTTTATACAGGCAGGGGGAGAGAAGCAAGTGGTGGCGGCGGTCTCTGGCACCGCAAAAGCCGCTACAGTTCATTGATTTAAAGTGCCCGCTTTAAATCAATGATCTGCAGCGGCTTCAGGGGGGGGGGGGGGGGAGAAAAAGGCGATAATTTATACCGGAATATCGGTATAAATTATCGGCTATCGGCCTTAACCTCCACAGATTATCGGTATCGGCCCTAAAAAATCGATAGCGGTCGATCCCTAGTAATTTGTCCATAGTTCAGCCAATCCGGAGACAAAGAAAGTATGTACGCATTCATCTTCTTTATCTTGACTCCAGTTGCTCCTTTGTAGGGCGTGATGACATGAGTATCTTACACACACAAGTAAAACGTGAGCAGAATATATTTAGTAAGAAAACAACTATTCATGACAAAGCAAAAATGTCATTGTTTCATTGCCTCTTAAGAATCAACTTAATATTAAAAGTAAGAAAAGTGGTAGAAAGTCATTGATTTCTTTAACAATCTCCTCCTTAAAGGGGTATTCCAGGAAAAAACTTTTTTTTATATATCAGCTGGCTCCAGAAAGTTAAACAGATTTGTAAATTACTTCTATTAAAAAATCTTAATCCTTTCAGTACTTATGAGCTGCTGAAGTTGAGTTGTTCTCTTCTGTCTAAGTGCTCTCTGATGACACGTGTCTCGGGAACTGCCCAGTTTAGAAGAAAATCCGTATAGCAAACCTCTTCTACTCTGTGCAGTTCCCGAGACAGACAGAGATGTCAGCAGCGAGCACTGTTGCCAGACAGAAAACAACAACTCAACTTCAGCAGCTGATAATTATTGAAAGGATTAAGATTTTTTTAATAGAAGTAATTTACAAATCTGTTTAACTTTCTGGAGCCAGTTCATATATATAAAAAAAAAAAAGTTTTTTTCCTGGAATACCCCTTTAAAAACACCTCCCCTCTCTGCTGCCTGATTGCTTAGGTTGCAGGTGAAGGATTCTCCAAAGTAAGTCAAGGAAATGCACCCTTTCCTTTCCACTTTATCACATATTCCCCCCCCCTTTGCTCAGACCACCAGGATAGAGCACTTGTGCTTGAAAGGTAGAGTCAATCTAGTTGCCTATCCTTCTACTTGGACAATTTTTGTCCCACAGTCACCGAAGTCCTTGATTTTTTTTACGCACTTTTACTAGTCACCACGTACACGTCTCAGCTTCAGAGGATTCCCCACCTGGTTTTAGTCTTAGCTTCAGGTGACTTCTCACATATCTTGACCTCAATCTTAGCTTTAGAGGTCGTCTTATATAAGAAAACCTCTGAAGCTAAGATTGAGGTTTAGCTATATAGTTCACCTCAATCTTAGCTTCAGAGGACTTATCTACTTTCAGAGAAAGCATCCCTGTATCCAGTAGGTTTGGCCCCAGAAGCCTTTCGTGAGCCAATTCCACTGTAGCTTGGTCTCCGCTCTCTTTTAGGACTTTCATGTCCTCTTCCATCTTTACATATTCTCGCTGGTTACTCTGGAGCTTAGCAGACTTCATCCTCTCACCATCCAGCAACTCTGTCAAGTCCCTGATAGTATCTTCTGAAGATAACAATTGTTTTCTCCACTGCTCATTGTCCGCCAGCAGTGCCTCTTGCTTGTAGAGTTGCATTCCCAGCAAAACCAAGGCGGCTGCGTGGGACCTACTGCGCGTTTCGTTCTGTGCTTCCAGGCTCTGCACTTTATGAGCCATCATCACTTTCTCTCACTCCAGTTCTTCTATGGCTACCAGCCTAGCCTTGTGGTCAGTCCGTAGAGCGTGATATGCACTATGCAGAAGACTCACTTCTTCTGCCAGAAAGGAAACCTGCTTAGCCAAACTCTCCACCTCATTCCTCTGGCAGGTCAACAGACTCTAGTAGCGGGACAGTTCATCCCGCAGACCTCCAATCTCACTTTTGTGGTGCTTTTTCCAGTTGAAGCTTTGCTTCCTGCTCTCTCTGGAAGTCTGCCTGCACTTTGTCCCTCTCCTCTGTCAAACACTGTACCTCTTCTTCTTTTTCTGTCAACTTCATGGAAACTTACTTCAGGGTTTGTTCCAGATCCTGGATTTGCTCCAGTTTCTTCCCAAGGTCAGCCCGTAGTTTCCGAGACTTTTTACTGACAGCGGTCTCCTCACTCTCGCTGTTGGGCCTTGAGTCATTCTCTTGTCCTCTATCAGACACTCGACCCAACTCCACTCCATCTCCTTTACTTAGGACTCCGTCGGTGATTGTAAACACAACATCCAGCTCCACTGGTACTCTCTCCCGTAGTTTTGGCTTTTCCATAGCCATCTCCATAACCTGACTTGCGGACTGTTCTTAAGCTCCCCTAGTGGTCTGGCACACTCCCACCTGACATATACCTAGGGTCTGCTGACACTCCCACCTGACATATACCTAGGGTCTGCTGACACTCCCACCTGACATATACCTAGGGTCTGCTGACACTCCCCGTCCTCAGCCTCTGCTGAGTTACTGTCCCCTGCTGTGTGGTGCAAGTCAGGTGTTGTGGGCCTATCAGGTGTTCCGGCTCTAGTCACCTGACAATCTTCCCACAACTGTTGGAAAAATGGAAAATCCTTCCCCAGTACTACCTCATGCTCCAAGGAGGGCTTTATTGCAGCCTTGTGTCCTATAGTACCATGGGGAATAGAAATACACACATCAACTGTTTTATAACCCCAGATACCGGCCTGTATAGACATTATAGCGGGGTCCGGCTTTCTGCCGCTGGTCTTCACCAGACTTCTTGCACATCTAGGGTCTAACAAAACCATCACCTTGTTACCATCTATTTCCAGCTCACACAGGTTTTCTTTTGTCCTGTTAGAGGTGGGAATAGAACTCTTTACATCTGAACACATCATCATACGTTTTTCAACAAAAACATTATTATCCAGCATGGGTTCACAATATACAGCACCATTCACACAGGAGAGACCCCCTTCTTGGCATCCCACAATTGCCAAAAATACAGAAAGTCTCGGCCCAGTACCATTTCCACTGTAAGTCCCGCACACCTCCATCACATGGTTCACTGTCCCAAAAGATGAATCAAAGTTAATTTGAATTGTCTTACCGGGCTCCACACACGGAATTACCTCAGGCATGATCCGAGACACAGTCTGATAACAGTCCAAGTCCATCCATGGTGGGCCCACGTCAGTTGCTCCCAGCAATGGCCTGCTGACGTCGTCCCATTTCCAAAACCGTGATCCATTGTCCCTAGCAACGTTCCTCCACAGACTCAGTCCTATGCTTGTATTCCTCTGCTGTGCTCCTCGGACTTGCAATCTTGCAGCAACGGCTCAACTCCAACTCGACCGTTGGTTGCCCGCGGCAACGTGTTGCCCGCATCCTCCACCAAATGTAAGGAACCATCCTTGAGTATAGCTGTTACGATTCGGCTGGCTGGAGGTGGATCCTCTGTGCCAGAGAGGGATTGGCGTGGACCGTGTCGGTGGACCGGTTCTAAGTTGCTACTGGTTTTCACCAGAGCCCGCCGCAAAGCGGGATGGTCTTGCAGCGGCGGTAGCAACCAGGTCGTATCCACCGGCAATGGCTCAACCTCTCTGACTGCTGAGATAAGCGCGGTACAAGGGAGTAGACAAGAGCAAGGTCGGACGTAGCAGAAGGTCAGGGCAGGCAGCAAGGATCGTAGTCAGGGGCAACGGCAGGAGGTCTGGAACACAGGCTAGGAACACACAAGGAAACGCTTTCACTGGCATAATGGCAACAAGATCCGGCAAGGAAGTGCAGGGGAAGTGAGGTATAAATAGGGAAGTGCACAGGTGAAGGTACTGATTAAAACCCATGCGCCAATCAGTGGCGCACCGGCCCTTTAAATCGCAAAGACCCGGCGCGCGCGCCCTAGGGAGCGGGGCCGCGCGCGCCGGGACAGCACAGACGGGGAACGAGTCTGGTAAGCGGGTCGGGATGCGCATCGCGAGCGGGCGCGTCCCGCATCGCGAATCGCATCCCGGCTGGGAACATTATCGCAGCGCACCCGGTCAGCAGGTCTGACCAGGGCGCTGCGAATAGGAGAACGCTGTGAGCGTTACGGGGAGGAGCGGGGACCCGGAGCGCTCGGCGTAACAATAGCTCTGGGATCATCCTGGTCACTGCCACGGAACAGGTTTCCTTGCAATAACTCGGCTGACATCAGTTCTGTATACAAGTCTGGCGCCTCGCCAGCTTTATTTATACAGGCTGCAGGCAAAAACAAACAACACAGAAACAAAATAAAATCCTAGACCGTCTGGTCACTGACTACAGCTCTTAGCATGCCCTGTCTACTAACTGGTGAGCTCCCTTCACCCAGTATAACATATGACACCTGCAACCTGTTTACTCACATTTCACACTGTCACTTGGGCCACTCACATCTCCGGCTGTATGCTTCCCCCAGTAGGGCCCGTGTCTCCCCCTTACAATGGCTGTGTACTTCCCCCAGCAGGGCCCGTGTCTCCCCCTTACAATGGCTGTGTACTTCCCTCAGCAGGGCCCGTGTCTCCCCCTTACAGTGGCTGTATACTTCCCCCAGCAGGGCCCGTGTCTCCCCCTTACAGCAGCTTACTGTTTCCTAGGGATAGCCAAGACTTCACTGGATCTCCTCCTTATATACACCTCTCCTCTCTGCTGCCTCATTAATTAGGCCACAGGTGGAGGATTCTCCAAAGTGAGTCAAGAAAATGCACCCTTTCCTTGCCACTTTATCACTATATATATATATATATATATATATATATATATATATATATATATATATATATAGTAAATTTGAGTAGCGGTATTAGTCCAGTGATATAGATGCAAATCAAAAAATGTTGCAGTATCTTGTAATACCTTTTTTATTGGACTAACAGAATTTTGTAGAGACAAGCGTTCGGGATTCCTCCCTTTATCAAGATTTAGAGTTGATAAATGGAGGAATCCCGAACGCTTGTCTCTACAAAATTCTGTTAGTCCAATAAAAAAGGTATTACAAGACACTGCAACATTTTTTGATTTGCATCTATATATATATAAAATATACATACAGAGAACAAAGATATCAAAATACAATTTTACCAACATTCCCTCCTCTGATATCTATGTTCACTCTCTCAGTTCATTTCGGCATCAGTCCCTTCCTCAGCTGGGTTTTTGGACTTTGCTTCATAGAAAGGTATCATCATAGGCATCTTCTTCCAGAGAAATAGTTTGATACATAGTTCTTGTCACATCTCCATCAGTTTTGAGATAGTCCCCGAATGCAGGGAATGCAACAACACCCACAGGTCACCAAGATGACCAACACAATTGCGATGGAGATGAGGGTCGACGTCACCAATCCAGTTCATCTTCCAAACCATCCCTCAAGCCAGTTGGTGAATGGGTCACTTATTCCTGAGTTCTCGACCAGCTCTTTTGATAATGCAGTCATTCCTTCGATTGCTCTGGTCACGATTCCTCCTGGATCTGTATTGTTGGGAATAAAGGTACAACACATACTGCAGACCCCTCCTCTTTCTGCTAGTACTATATCTAGGGCCATCCTATTTTCAGGCCATCAATGAGGTGGGGGCCAATTATTCTGCTAAGCCTTTGACTACATCCCTTATGTCATTTACAAACCGCTGTTGTTTATAGAAGATGAATACCAAAGTCCTAAAAAAATACACCATACACTCCCATGTGCCCCAATGGCACCCATAAGGGAGTGTGTACTAATCCTGTCAAGGACAGGGGAACTCCATAAATGAATGTATACAGAGAAATTGGAGTTATAACACCACCTTAAGTATAAACGTATAAATCTTTATTGAAAATGTTTTACATAAAAAACATATAGATGCAAAAAAGTGAAGTATTGCAATGGAAATCCAACACAAAAATATCTGGCGCAGAGTAAGAATAATACATACAAATGAGTACATAGAAATTGTCCACAACCTATATATAGCAATCTATGGAATAATACAGTTTAGCCACTGTGGGCTATCCATACAAATGCTGCATAATAATGTATCAGGATTAGCTAGTAATATAACCCAGAACTGGTATATAGCCAGGTCTGAGAGTGCATAGTGAAATACAATGATATTGGGGACAACATGTCTAAGTATTCAGTAAGAATCAATATGTAACCTACCCATGTGGGATAACGAACTCTGCAACCGACCCCTACGATCGTTTCGGTTTCCCTTTTTCAAGAGGTACTGACTATGTGAGTGGTGTGGTGGTTTATATGTGTTGCCATAATGATGTAAATTACCTACAGCGGTGTGAAGATTCCATCGGCGCCTGCGCCATGTCCCGCCGGAACAAAAGGCTGGCCCCACTTCCGGCGTCTACGTCCATCTGCGCAGGACCGAGAAACAGTGTTCCCGGGCATGCGCACCGGACTCCAGTCGCTTCGGAGGGCCGCGTCACTGGCGAAGAACACGGCGCAGGCGCACTGGACATCGCACCGCTGAGAAGAATGTCCTAAGTAATCACTGCATTCACCATACACTCGCTTACATACCTGGAGGATCAGAAAAATATACAAGTGAGAAAAAGACATAAAGTAACATAATCACAAAATCATATTAGTGTATCAAAAATACAGAATACAAAAAAGACTGGTTATAAAAAAGGGGGGATAAAAAAAAATTAATATAAATTATATTATTATAATGTGTGTGGGTGAATATAAGATGTGATACACATGAGGATCCAAACCGTGATCATATAGTAATCTAAGTGTCTCAACCACTAAAATATATGTAGCTGACTAGTGAGAAATATATTATAATAATTAGTGAAATAAATGTGTACCGTGAATACACCAAGCTGCAAGCGAAAAAGAGGGTGGATGCAGGGAATATAATATTTTCATATCCACTGATGGTTCCTTATGGACCAAATGGGTAATACAGTACTGCCAACATCTAAACCAAACCAAGACACCATGTAGAACCATGTGAGATGGGTCCTAGAAAATAAACTCAAGAATGTTCTGTTAACAAACAAACTGTTAAAATTGAACACACATGGTAAAAAATATATTAAAAACAATATTGGAGACAGACGGATATATTTTGTCTATATATTTAAAGTAAGGGACGCTGCACAGTAGATCCCATGCTAAAGTATGTAACACCCCAATAGTATCCTGGGGTATACAGAATGTGGGGTTGAATCAAAAAGATTTAAACCACATGAGGAGGGAGAGAAATTAAAAAGTAGAGAATTCACCCCCCCCGGTATACCCAATCTAGGGAATTGAATCGGCCATAAATTTACTATGACTAATAGATATGGAGATTTAAAACTGCAAGCCAAGAGAGTACAAACAAGACCATCTACCACTAGGAGAGGGATGCTACTATAGAGTCTCAATATCTAAGAATAATGAATATGATTCTTATCCTATAAAAAAGGGGAAAAGCTCAATTGCTCATTGAGTCCATTAGGGACCATCGTATCCAGCATAATGATCCAGCGGCACTCCTTTTGCGCCAGAATTTTTTTCAAATTACCACCACGAATATTACCTTGAATTTTTTCTATACCTTTTATTTTTAACCCATTTGGGTCACAATTATGTTTTTCTTTAAAGTGTCTTGGTATCGTTTTTAGGATGGACAAATCAATGCAGTTCCTAGCCGACAAAATGTCGCGTACATGCTCGCGCACACGGATACGTAGTTGTCGAGATGTTAACCCTATGTACACCTTCTGACAGTCACAGGTAGCATAGTAAATCACGTGTGTGCTGCTGCACGAGACATATTGTCGGATGGTGTATTCACGGTTACCGTTAGTTGAAGAAAAAGTTTTAGCTCTTACTATATTTGAGTTGTTACAAGCTAAGCAATCACCACAGGGATAGCATCCCACCCTGGGTGCTGTTGTGGAGAGAGGGTGAGAAACTTTTGGTGTATAGTGACTCTTCACCAGAAGATCTTTTAAGTTACGGCTACGACGGGCAGTCATTGGTACCCTATCTGTCACTTTAGTGGCTAAAACGGGGTCCATCTTAAGGATCCCGATATGTCTATGTATTGCTTCCCGCATTTGTTGCCATTGACAATTATATGTGAAAATAAAACGTGTTTGTTCGCTCCCGCTACTTTGCTGTTTGTGTTTCTTTGTAACCAATAACTCTTCCCTAGGGGTATATCTTGCTCTCCTGTACGCTTTTTTGATAGATCTTTTACTGTACCCTCTTTCCTCAAACCTTTTACTCAGCTCACAACATTGTACTTCAAATTTTTCCATGCTCGAGCAGGTCCGTTTCAGGCGTAGAAATTGCCCAATTGGTACTGCATTAATTGTAGATGGTATATGAGATGAACTAGCATGTAATAAAGAGTTCGTAGCAGTCTCTTTTCTGTAAATATCTGTTGCCAGATGTCCATCGGGTTGACGTTGAAGTTGAATATCCAGAAAATTTGCAGAAGTGGAGCTGGATCAATATCTGTTTGTTCCTGAAGTAGGTCCTCTAGAGCTTGTAACGCCTCTCTCTCCTGTGGCGAAAAGTCAGGGTTCTCTCTCTTGGCGTGCAGTTTTTTCAATAATAATTTACGAGAGTAAAGGTGAAGATCCTTTACAGCTCCATACTATTTCGGGTTTTTTTCTCCTGATTTGGTGTTGGTGATTTTATCCCACATGGGTAGGTTACATATTGATTCTTACTGAATACTTAGACATGTTGTCCCCAATATCATTGTATTTCACTATGCACTCTCAGACCTGGCTATATACCAGTTCTGGGTTATATTACTAGCTAATCCTGATACATTATTATGCAGCATTTGTATGGATAGCCCACAGTGGCTAAACTGTATTATTCCATAGATTGCTATATATAGGTTGTGGACAATTTCTATGTACTCATTTGTATGTATTATTCTTACTCTGCGCCAGATATTTTTGTGTTGGATTTCCATTGCAATACTTCACTTTTTTGCATCTATATGTTTTTTATGTAAAACATTTTCAATAAAGATTTATACGTTTATACTTAAGGTGGTGTTATAACTCCAATTTCTCTGTATACATGTTTATAGAAGATGTAATTTTTTCAGTCAACATTTTGTTTACTGTACTCCACAAAAGAACAGAGACTCAAACCCTGCTGCCACTTGATCTCTGGCCTTAACTCATTAGGCCCTCCATGTGGAAACGCTATCTCCTCAATGTACACCTGAGTGTCAAAAGACACCTGAGTACACCTGAGTGTCTCTTCAGCTACGTGAGTGGCCTCTTTTCCAGAGTGACTCTGACAGGATACCACTATCATCCTATGTAGCTGAGGAGCTCCACGGGGTCGAGTATTGGAGGCTTCACCGGTTTGAGACAGTTTCTGCCTTATGCAGAATCTCCCTTTGTAGCTGGACTTATTGGAGACCCTGTCACGATCACATCCTATCGGTCCAGCAAAGACGCTAGAGAGAGTGTGATGGTGCAAGGGTTAAAGCCGCCAGACCTCTGGGTATCCACTACTAGTCCCAGCAAGTCACCAAATTAACCCTTTGATAACGTGTTTCACCATAGCTTCCTTCAGAAAGGGTGAGCTCCTATATTTAGAGATCAAATACCAGAGCTGATTAATTAAACATTTAATCTGAAAAAATGTATCACAGTGCTACGTATAAAATAAACTAATGACATAGAGGTACAAAAATATATAAAAGAGTTTAGCAAGACAAGTTCAGAAAACAAAAATGAAGTCCTTACAGCATAATGATATAGCAGTCCTTGTGAGTGAGTCTCCAGCTGTATCTTAGGATCTTGTCAGCTTTGGCCACAGGTTTGAACCCAAGTTTTGTCCAGTATCTCAGTTATATATAGGCTTTTTAGGAGGAAAAACTCCACCCCCCCCTCCCCTCCCCTCTGATCCTACCAGGTGTGTTGGGGGGGGGGGGGCAATCTCTCTCCTGGACCCTTATCTCATGATGGGACCAGAGACATCTCATATCCTGCTGCTACGAAGGCTTTTGACTTCAAAAGAAGTATAATACAGGCAGACAGACCCCCCCAATAAAACTGGAATACACAAAAACAAATACACAGTCTGAATGGACCCTCACCCATTCCTTAGATTATACATTATACCCAAATACAATTATATCACATGTATGATTCTATAATCAGACCCCTCAGCCTTCTCTCCCTGCTCTGCCTGCAGAATCTCTTTACAGTGAGATTGATGGATCCAGGTATTCCTCTCAGCTATCCTTACTGATGTAGGGTGGTTAGTAGTAGGGATCGACCGATTATCGGTATCGGCCCTAAAAAAACTATATCGGTCGATCCCTAGTTAGTAGGACTTGGTAGGGACCCTCCCACTTAGGTGAATGTCAGTGTTTCTTCTAGATCACTTTTATGAGGACCCCGTCTAAAATGTTAAACTTCTTTCTTCTTCTATGGATCCTCCTTCTGGAATGGAACAGACTTGGTTAATTTGTTTCTGCTCCCGCAGTCTGGACATATATTCTACTAAGGTTCTCTCTGCCCCCTCAATATGTGTCTCATTGTAGCCAAGGTATGTTATATGGTCTACATCATCTCAAAAGGACTTAATCCATCTTTAGCGGGTGTAATACTCAGAACAGCTCATGGTAAACAGTACATCCAGCTTTTCCCTGTCTTTTCCATAGATTCTCTCAGTTTGCTCTTCAGTATACCATTATGTCTTTCTACGAACCCTGCTGACTGGGGTTGGTGTGCACAGTGATTTATTCTATACTCATTACTTCTATTAGGTGTTTTATAGTTTGGTTTATAAAATGTCGACCATGATCACTATAGATCTTTTCTGGAATCCCAAATTGTGGAATGACGTCTTTTAGTAAAGCTCTAGATACTGTTAGGGCGTCAGCACTTCCTGTGGGAAATACTTCTACTGATTTGGTCAATGCATAAATTATCACTAGGCAATATTTCTTTTTCTCACAATTATGAAGTTCAATAAAATCCATACAGATGTGCTGGAATGGGTATTTTGGGGTTGGAAATTTGCCTCTCAATGGTCTAATACCTCCTTGTGGATTGTGTCTTGCACATAACAGACATTGGGAACAAAAGTTTTTAGTAGTTTGTGAAGCCATATGCCAGGACTACAGTGCTATTAGTGCCCCGTACCTCCCCCCACTTGAGACATGGGTCACCCCATGTATCAATACTGCTGCATAATTGAAGCAGGGACGTGGGCAAGATTGGTTTGGTGTCAGGTGATCGTCCTTTGTCGAAAATCCCTCACCCCTCCCTCCTCTAGAAGCTAGGGAGATTCTGTATTTAAGGACATGTCCTATAAGAATAAGATAAGGGGTGTAGGCAGGGACTGTGGAGTGGAGAGTCTGGTATTCCTGAAAGCACCAACACTACTACATGTCAGTGAATGCAATCTACACTTAACCCAATGGAACAAGAATGGTTTAAAATCAGCACTTTAACAGTAACAGTATGTTACATAGACATGAGAGAGAGAGAGAGAGAGAGAGAGAGAGAGAGAGAGAGAGAGAGAGAGAGAGAGAGAGAGAGAGAGAGAGAGAGAGAGAGAGAGAGAGAGAGAGAGAGAGAGAGAGAGAGAGAGAGAGAGAGAGAGAGAGAGAGAGAGAGAGAGAGAGAGAGAGAAGGGTTACCAGCCCTCTGGAATTAAAACACCCCCTAACTCTAAGAGTGTATATCTTTTGATTGATCTCGTCTGAACAGGAGTTCAGTGCTGCAGCTGTGTATGTGGGCTGCTATCCCCCCCCCCCCCCCCCCCGTTACATATCCTTGAAAATAACATAAGCAAGTTTATATACTCCAGAATTTCCATTAAAGGAGTACTCTGGTGCAGAGTACTCCTGCTCCGATCTGCCCGGGCTGCAAAAAAAATGAAAATAAACCATCACTCACCTTCCTGGGTTCCCGGGGAGCGCCATTACAGCTGATCGGTCCTTCGATCCATTTTCTTCATATTTCCGTGTGTAGCGAAGCGTCACATGGCGCTCAGCCTATCGCCGGCCGCCGCGATGTTCTGCCTCGGCCCATAATAGGCTGAGCGCCATGTGACACTTCGTTCACATGAAAGTATGAAGAGGATGGACCGGAGGACCGATCAGCTGTAGTGGCGCTCCGCGGGAACCCAGGAAGGTGAGTGATGGTTTATTTTCATTTTTTTTGCAGCCCGAGCAGGACAGAGCAGGAATACTCTGCACCAGAGTTACATAGTTACATAGTTACATAGTTAGTACGGTCGAAAAAAGACATATGTCCATCAAGTTCAACCAGGGAATTAAGGGGTAGGGGTGTGGCGCGATATTGGGGAAGGGAGGAGAGTACTCCTTTAATCTGGCAATATTTTACATTTACTTAATGTATTACTGCAAATATTTATTACCTTTTATCCCATGAAATTATCTCTTTTGTCATATATTAAACCATTATAATTTACTAAACTATTCACAGATTCTCCTGCTGTGTTACACAGTTCTTTGTCCGTATAAAATTACCCTTTTGGGTAACCTTGGTGAAGCACAATACAATAATTATATTACAGCTACCTTTATGACAAGCCCACTTTTGGCAATGCTAGGGCATTGGCTAGTCCCTGGACACCATTTTGGGACATAGAATATAGTAGGGGCCACAACACACATTGTATAACAGGAGCGGGCATTCTATCTTTTTTATTCAGCAAAGTTTAAACGTACATCATATCTCACATAAGAGATAGGAGAAAGAAGTTTGACTTTATGGCTGCCATCACCATAGAAATACAATGCTAACCCTAAAAATGTAGCATGTTAGATATAGCAAGTGCTGTATATACAGCAGATATCATTTCACAACACTATCTACAAGCATTCTCCTCTTATGTAACACAAGGAATCATATACAAGAGATAACATAATAACAGATAGGACACACACAAAGGGCTCTTCATACATTCACAAAAGTATAAAAGGATAAAATTATGCAAATATATGCAATAACATTCAATTAATACCACGTGGATTTTCCTTATCTTTTTTCTATTTTGAAATGATTCATTATAACACTTTTTATTTATACTGACAGTTTAAAAAAAGAAAGTATTCATTATTATTTTTATTATGCCATTCATTGATCCAGGGGACCCCAGTGGTCCCCCCTGACTCCTTCAGTATATTCGTGAACAAAGTATTAACACTTTTTACAGTTCCAACTAACTTTTTGGACTCTTCTACATTCTTGTACCACAGTATCACTTACATAAACCAAATCACCTTTTCTAAACCTACCTTCCTCTGCACCTTCTGTAACATATTGTTTCCCATACTCTTGCAGTCACCTTTACATTTATCTTTGCCTTTTAGCTTATAACTGTATTTTTATCCCCATTTTTCTTTAACAAATACATTGGGGCCTAATTTATTATTTAAGTAGCAATTCACCATATCTGGGCCCTATTTACCAGACATGAATTCTAGGAAGAAGTGGTAGAAATTACTTTTGCAATATAATAAAATAATAACACAGTTATTATAAAAATGATATGTACATTTATTGGCTACAATTGATTAACATTAAAGAGTTAGAAAAACCGACCATAATATAAATAAAATTATATAAAGAATATCAATGACGTAATGTCAGATATAAAGTAATAATATATTAGTAATGTTATTTAATAATATTAAACTTAGTCACATAAATAGGTTAGTTCAGATATCAATTATATTTCTTTGCATAGAGATCATCACATATCTTATGGGCATTTTACATGTATAAAATGGGAGTAAACTCCGCCCACTTGTAACCACAACTATCTCTGGAAAGATACGGTACTAAATATAATTTATAGTACCATACAAATCATGAAGACTTACATTAAGTTTCCTTGTGTAAATTATTATATCATGTGGGGGAGCAGAGAAAGATCCCAACAGACTATGCTAATACGCAATGTAATGATTGCATTGATCGACACGCCCCCGTTCATCTGCAGTAGAAGGGGTGTGGTTTGTAAACTACTATTACTATTTCATAATTGACGTTATATAGAAACCAGGTCTGCTTCTCCACATAATATAATTCCGTCCACATTAAAATGAGGTAACTTAATCAAATAAGAAACCTGTGTATCTTACCAAGAGCACTTCTGGAGAAAAGAAAGATGGCTGCCTGGAGTCCATGGAAACGCCTGTAGTCATAACCGGTTAGCAGAGAAGAATGGGCTTATTGGATCAAGTTCTCTCCCTGTCTCTTCATAGTTCCGTACCTTCAGGTAGCAGTATTGGGATAAGGGAGAAGCAGTATTGGGATAAGGGAGAAGTTATGATACCGGTAATGGCTTCTAGTCTCTCCCAGGGCTCATGTAGTGCAAGAGATTTAAAGGGATACTGCCTATACTCCTTTTGACAATTCCAAGGAGCACTGTATGCATTCCCCCTACCTCCATAAAATGGTAGTCCAGTAATTCCCAAATCCCTCAATGGCAAAAGAAAGGGGATTAAGTATTGTGCTATGCTAGATGATGGTCTAGAAATGCTGGATACACAATTTAAAGGGATACACAATTTAAAGGGACATTACCTATTGTCTTATTACCTATGTAGAATGATAATATGAAAAATGCCAGGTGCCACAAAGCACCGGACTATGGGTTTTCCCACTTTAGTGTACAAAAATATGGAATCTGCAAATAGTACACCAAAAAGTGGTTAAAGGAGACAGACAAGAAGTGTATTGCCTAGTTATGTAAATATCTTCACTGGGAACATCAACTGAGAGTTGATTCTCAGATGGACGGGAAATTCCATCCCAGATCATCTATTGGGAATGGGGTAGAGATGGAACTATATAGAAGGGCCCACTACTCCCCTCCTCGTATAGTAAAAGGTTAGACTGTATATATCTGTACTCACCCTAGTATGTCCTACTATCAAAACCCTCAACCTAAGTGACATTGACGCCCTTAGAAGGGTGGTACCGTAAGTCTCGTACCTCCTATTGTCCCCTGTAGTGCCCTATACTAAGGGTGGTACTAGCTTAGTAGGTCCACTGGGACCTCCCCTCACTACCTAATTTACCACCCATCTCCCCAGGTTAGTACACAAGAGGAGGCAAGGTTTTTTTTTTTAAGTGAGATGTGGGGGAGACAGAAAGAGGGTGGGGGGGGGGGGGGAGAAGGGAGAGGACAAGGATGTTAAATTGTAATAGCAATAACGGTGGTGTTTTGGGTATGCTCAAGTAATAGTATATATTAGAGGAAGGGGGCAAAGCAGAGTTGTTCGTTCAACCCTCTAGGGGCCAAGCTTTGGAGGCGATATACCCATCTACATTCCTTCTGGAGTATGTAGGGGTCACCTGTTCGACTCCAATGAATTTAATGAGTTTTGTGTCATCCTGGTGATAAGTATTCATGTGAGTAGCCACTGATGTTTCACGTCTGTTTCGAACGTCACCAAGGTGCTCCAAAACCATCCTTCTAAATTCACGGGTGGTTTTACCCACATAGTATTTGTTGCATGTACAAATCACCACATAAATAATTCCTCGGGAGCTGCAATTGATAAAGTGGTTAATATCAATCAATCTGTCTGTGACTGGATCTAGTATTTGTTTCGTTTTTAAAATTTTATCACAGGCTTTACAATGACCACATCTATTGCAGCCCCGGGGTCGTGTGGTATTGAGCCACGTACTAGTGGTTCTGGGTGCCAAGTGACTGTGGGTCAAAATATCCCTTAAGTTTCTCCCCCTCCTGTATGTGATCATAGGTGAAGTCCCAATCACATCTGCAAGATCAGGATCAAGCCTCAGAACGTCCCAGTGCCGAGAGGTGATCTCTCGTACTTCTCTATGATATGAGTCAAAAGTACCTATAATTCTTGTAGGTTGTGGGTCTTCAGTGGATCTTCTCTGGGGTATAAGGAGCTGTGCTCTCTCTTGAGATAATGCAAATTGATAGGCTGGTCTAAGGGTAGAATCTGGGTAGCCACAAATCTTGAGCCTGTTGTTTAAATTCTTTTGTGTCCGAACAGTTCCTCCTGAGGCGGAGGTACTGCCCCCTTGGTATGCCCTTTTTAAGCAGCTTTCCCACCTCAGGTGGCTGTTCGTTGATGTATTCTTCCGAAAGACAGTAGTTTTTAGTCCTCCCTGTCCATCTTTTGAAGTATGTACATCCAGAAATGCCAGGGAGTCTGTGTGGACTTCAAAAGTGAACCCAAGTCCAATGTCATTCTTGTTGAGAGATTCAAGGAACCTCTCAAAGTCCCTTTTGGGGCCCGCCCACAGCACAAAGATGTCGTCAATGTAACGCGATCCAAAAGATCGCATTTTCCAATACCTCCTCCCTCTCACCCACAAATGTGATGATAGCCTCCAACCAACCCAGGGTCAGGTTTGTATACGATGGGGCACATGGACTCCCCATCGCGGTACCCCTGAGTTGGTGGAAGTATCTCCCATTGTAGATGAAATAGTTGTGGGTGAGGATGTATCGGAGGAGTTGACGACAAATTGGCTGTGGGTGTGGTGGTGGGTACCCCTGGATGACAAGAAGTGAGAGAGAGTGCATTAATTCCTATAGTGTGAGGGATTGAAGAATTAAGTGCCTCCACATCTATGGAGGCCAACAAACTATCTTCCTCAATCGTGAGTCCCTCCAATTTACTGAGTAGATCAAGAGTGTCTCGTGTATATGACGGAAGAGATAACACAAATGCCCTTAAGATCTTATCCAAATAGATTCCCACATTTTGCCCGAGACTCCCTATATCAGACACTATTGGTCTGCCCTTTAGCGGTGTAGTGCCTTTGTGAACTTTAGGTAAGACATAGAATGTCGGTATTATGGGAGTCTCGGGCAACATGAATTCCAGTTCATCATCACTGATGAGATTATCTTGTCTGGCCGCTACAAGGATATCCCTCAGTTCTTCACGGTATTTAGCAGTGGGATGGATGACCAGGTAAAATTTCGTAAGTAGTGCGCTCATCTAGCAGACGATGGCACATTTCCAGGTACTCACCTTGGTCAAGGAGGACAACATTGCCCCCCTTGTCCGAGGGTTTGATTATGAGGTTCTCATTAGCCTCAAGTTTAGACATTGCCAGCTGCTCCCGACGTGACGAATTATGTTGAGTTTTGACGGGAGAGGTAGACAAGGACCTCAGATCCGTGAAGACTTCTATAACAGAAATGTCTCCTATTGGTGGCATCACTACACTTCTTGGCTTACAGTCAGTATAACGCCCTTGACCTACACCTAGTATCATTACTTAATGAAAATGAGAGTGGTTATCCATAGCTCTACGGTCATTTGTTGTCAGGTCATCTGTCCTTTGTGTTCTTTTTTTCTCTCATTTTGAAAAATTTGTGCCATCTTAGCTTACACGAGAACAGACTGATGTCCTACGTCCATAAAAAGGGATCAAAATGCATTGTAGGTACAAATGTAAGTCCCTTCTTAAGGACCTCAGTCTGATCCCGCGTGAAGATATGATGTGAAAGGTTAACTATCTGGTTATCATCTATGCTGGATATTTCCCTCTCTTGGGGCGTTGGCGCACTTGGTACGGGTCTTTGGGTCCTTCCCCTAAAAAAGGTTCAAATTGGTTGTTTGGTGCAGACGGATATGAGGAGGATGCAGATCCAGAGGTGGGGTATGTTCCCCTATTGTCTCTCCCCCCATGATTGTTGGGTTGGGGGTGGGTAATTATATGTGGGTGCCCTATAGGATGTGTTGTGAGTCCTATAGCCAGCCCTTGGTCTACGACCCCTTGGTTGTCCTCGTCCTCGATCCCCTCTGGTCCGGGATCTGTCTGTATCTGACAGAACCCTATCATTATTACTAATATTATACAGGAGTATAATACAGGAGTGCAGTAACAAATAAGACCTACCAGATCCGGGATTTTGCTAACTGTGACACTGAGGGGGTAGTTTATTTGTGCACATGCACATGCCCAAAACAATATGTAGGGAAAACCAGGAGAGCCTTCAAGAAACGTGTGAGGGAGCATATCTGTGATATTGAAAATCAAAGAGATACCCCACTTGCTCTACATGTTTCTGATAAACATGGAGGGAATGTGGGGGAAATCTCGTTTTGTGTGATGGAAGTGGTCCGGAAATCCCCGAGAAAGGGGAAATGGGATAGAAGGATATTACAAAAGGAAGCAGAGTGGATTCACAGGTTAAAGTCAGTGACACCACAAGGACTGAATGAGCAATTATCGTTTAGTTGTTTTATTTGAATACGTCTTCAGCATTCAAGCTAATGCATCCTGTTCATAGTATATATTGAAGGCCTTAGGGATACTTAGAGTATCGACATTTGGCAATGTTATCACACACAGATCCATGTTCTCTGTCGGGGTGAGTTAGTGGCAATAATTGGCTCTAATGAGCGTAAATCAGAGTTATAGTTTAAAGTGTATCGATACCTATGAGGGTGGGGAAATTTACACCCCAGTGTATCATAGTATTATATTAATGCCTATATACAAGTTGGTTAGGTTGGTGTGGAGAGGAGCAATTAGATTTGAGAGCCCTCTCACTTCTGTATGTACAGTATCTAGTTTTGTATTTTGATCAGTCAATGTCACTAGTTGTGTTTCATTTGTAATCATCAATGGCCCCTGTACCTAAATTATTATAACTGCCTCCTTGTGTCTACAATGATATAGTGAAGTTTGCATTTGTACCATACTTAACCATTGAGTTTATCCGTGGTGGGGAAGCACAGACGAGTGTGGTGTAGAACGCACATAGTTCATTTGACACGCAAATACCGATGAGAGGGAGGCTTGGAACGCATCAGTTCATTCTGATGCGGAAACCGGAAATAGAGGCCCAAGTAGGAGCGAGGTATGGAACGCAAGCAGTTTAGACATTGACACTCATTGATGGTACACGACCGGAAGTGACGCAGCTGGCGTCCTGATCCGGTGCGTGTATCAATACTTGGAAGGAGGCATATATAAGGAGCAGGTGAGCTCCGCATAGATGCCGCCAGCCTGGATCGGAGTCTGGTATGGTCATTATCTGTACCCGGATCATAGTGGAGGTGAGGATTATTTTGGCCTTCTTATTATAGAGGTTTCGTACCATCTGGTTTTATTATAGTACATGTTCTATTCAGACAGGATGGACCCTAAGCAAGCAGGGGAGTTTGACCTGTGTGGATTTGTGGCAGTCAGGGAGATATTGAGGTAAGAGTGAACTTTGCCTATCTCTGTGGTATCATGCTGTATCTCTTTGTAGAGATCCCTAGTAATATTACAGTTGTGGATCCCTTCCTTCCTTCCTTTTTTCATTAGCCTCTCTGCAGTGAAGGATAGGAAGTGTGAGAATTATTATTGGCTACATAGTCCCTCACATGGAGGAAACCTATATTTAAAGGTAATGTTATATTGTCACATTACTTGGTATTTAATTGTATATTATTATGGGGTCTTACTGACGAGTGGTCCATCTATCTTTAGTGTGAATTCTGTGGGAGCTATAACAGTACCTTGGCTATCATCAGTGTACACACACGGAGGTAATCTGAATTTAAAGGCATATTTGAGCTAATATGCAATTTGAATTGATAAATTATAGTTCATCAATTTACATCATTATATTCTCTCAAGTTAAAAGGGGCCATCGCTGAGGAAGAAAGTAATTGTATTTATTAGCCTATCTCATATCACATGGGCGCTCTTTGATGTACTTTGATATTCAGGTACTTTTCAAAATGATTCTATTCTCTGTGTCTAATTGTCTTTGTATTTGTATTCTGCTATCTGGCATCTTTTGCTGTATGTGCTTAATGTGCTTGAGCAATATGTTTGTTTATTATTTTTTATTATTTGCTATCTTTAGTCTGTCTGGTCTTAGTTCGGTTATCTATTAACGGCTATATGTCTTGTTGTCGTTTTCCTGCCTGTTTGCTTTTTTGCTTTTCAGGAAGTGGAATTAAACCTGGAGGTCATATCAAGGACCTTGGTTCTATTGGTTATCAAAGACATCATTGGAGACTAGATATGAAGAGGAATCCCACAGAAACTATATCGCACACCAATTAACTCTGCTTGCTGTGTGTTCTATGTGTTCATCCTGCCTGTTACATATTGAATAGAATAAGTTATATTTCTCCACCGTGTGTCCGGGGTTTAAGTATAACCCCTGATGAACCGTGGACATATCTAACCCACGGGGAAACGCGTCGGGTTTGACAAGGGTGTTAAATAGGGGATCGACCCTGGAGGGAATCTACCCTGTTTTGAGTCTTTTTGTATTATAGACCGATGACTCTGTATCCATTTTATAGTAAATATAGGTTTTAACTGGATATAATAAAAGTTGTTAAATTTTAGCTATTTTGGTTGGTCTTGAGTTAGTAATTAGCTAAATTGGATTTATGTTCCATATATCAGTGATTTATTATACAGGAGGAGTAGACTGTAGTGTCCTGTCTATTATTATTATTATTATACAGGAGGAGTAGACTGTAGTGTCCTGTCTATTATTATTATTATTATTATTATTGTTATTATACAGGAGGAGTAGACTGTAGTGTCCTGTCTATTATTATTATTATTATACAGGAGGAGTAGACTGTAGTGTCCTGTCTATTATTATTATTATTATTATTATTATTATAGAGGAGGAGTAGACTGTAGTGTCCTGTCTATTATTATTATTATTATACAGGAGGAGTAGACTGTAGTGTCCTGTCTATTATTATTATTATTATTATTATTGTTATTATACAGGAGGAGTAGACTGTAGTGTCCTGTCTATTATTATTATTATAATACAGGAGAAGTAGACTGTAGTGTCCTGTCTATTATTATTATTATTATACAGGAG